>NW_027280932.1:0-110000 GCF_046629955.1 Centroberyx affinis
ATTATTTTTTGCTGAGCACCTCCACCAATTTTATCCTGTCCTGTTGAATGATCATGTCAATGACTTTCTCCAACTACCTTGGTAAAAATCCCATCCAAAAATACCCTTTTTTTTTTTTTTTTGTCTGCTCTTTGGTGAATTTATTTTAGTCTGGAGCATCATTTTAGTAATTTGTGCCACATTCTGGTGAGATTACCAGCAGTTGAGATTTGAAGGGATATGTTTAAAATATTTTTTATTCATAGAAACTTTCTGGATACAAAATAGAAGGTAGTAAAAAATTTGGGCTACCTAGATTGTACCATTACTATTTTTACTTTGATAATCAATAGGGAAGCGTGACTGCAAATAATAACAAATATTACATTTGTCTGAATATCTTCATCTTAGTATTCTGATTTATTATTATTAAGAAACCACTTTTCTGTGGACTGCAGGTGAAAGCTATGGCATCCAAATAGCCACCCAGATACACAACACATACACACATGCACATGCACAGATACAGACACAAACACACACACACACACACACACACACACACACACACACACACACACACGCACACGCACACCCAAACATTATACTGACAATAATAGCTATGATAACAAGAAATAACCCTCCTGTTTCATCTGCAAATGGGGCCTCAAAAATGCACCGTACTTTGGCCCCTATCTCCCTTTGATAATGCACTGTAATGGTGACAATGTGTGGCAGACGGTGATGTCAGCGTGGCTCTCATACAGAATGAGTTTACAGTGGAGACGGACGCTGTCGTGTCATTAGTCGGACTCGCTGGTTTGTGAGGGGACGAATGAATGCATCGTGGCTGGTAACAGGATTACAATGCTGTGGGGAAGGAGCTGGGTCTTATTTGGTTTTCAACAATCCATGCACTGGGAAACACAAACAGAAACGCACTTGCACACACACACACACACACACATACACGCACACATAAAATTTTAGGCATTTGGCTGTCGTTAAGCAGAGCCACTTACAGTGAGTGCAGCAGTAGATTTAGCTTCAGTTGTTAGGGTTTCAGCCGCTTCTGAAATTTACTTTTTTGCTCACCTGACAAGGGCTGGTAAACTAAAACAAGACCTGCCAAGAATAGTTTTTAACAGCCTAAAAATTCACATACATTTTCATAGAAATATGTCCTATTTCATGTATAGAATCAGGTTCTGGGTTAACTTAACTTGCTTACTTGGATACAAGTTTGTTTATAATTCATCATGAAGTGCAACAGAATTCATACAAGCGAACATTTGGTAGTTAAAGTCTTAAAAAGTTACTGTCCAGTGTGGCTGGACAGTAACATATATTTATCCGCCAATATTTGGCGGATAAATATATGTTTAAATTTGACCATTTTCATGCCAAAAACTTTCCCTAAATTCCCCCAAATTACAAGGGTTCAGTATTTCCCCCATTAAAACTCATACCAATGAGATTATTTTAGGGTTAGCAGCTCTTTAAGGCACGGTGGGGCAGGTTTTATTGCAGGTTTTACAGACTGACTCCTCTGAAGCTGTTGAGTAAATATCCATCATATTGCGATTGGGCAACATTAACTGGCTGATATCCAATTATTATTGAAAGGCCAATATTGGAATATCAATATATCGGTCTAACCTAGTTCCTAGATCAACAAAATTACAAGCGGTCAATAGTAAGGAGTGCATAGTGTCCTGAAAATACAAACACACACACACAATCTGAAAATAGATTCTGCCCACATCTGAATCCTTAATCATCCACATCAGCACATAAAAGCCAGAGAAACAAACATAACAAAGATGGAAACCAAAACTCCTGCAGAATCTGTCAGACACATGTGCTCAAGACGCAAACAGCAAAGTGTGCACACATACCAAACAATCAAAAAAAAAACTCAAGCACACGAAAAGCAGCGCTGCCTCCACGCCGTCCAGCAGCCAGTAATGGCCGACGCTGAGCAGTAACCTGCCAGCTGCCCTCCGCTGGCCCTCCTCCACTGCAGGGCCATCATCTGAAGGGCCCTCGCCACAAGCCTGTGGCCTCGCCTTCCAAATATAAAACCAGGAGCTGGCAGCGTCACTGCCGTTGCGTTAAATCTCCAACTTTCACGATTTTCGTCTTTGTCGCTTTAATTGAGGGTTCACATGGTTCTTTTCCCCATGTTTCAGTAACTTAGAGCCAAAGAAAACCCATTCAAAACCCATTGTGTGTTTCCAAAAAATGCATGGCTGTCCATCTGAAAATAAGCCTGGTTTTCCTTGATTCCTGAAAAAGTCTCTTTTTGGAGAAGCAATGTTCTCATTACACAGCAGTGACTTATGGCATATCCTTGTTATGAAATGTTGGGTGCGTTGGCACTTTACATTTTTCATCATCAGACGACATCTGTGGTGTTTGCAGCGAGCGATGAGAATATTTAGTCACTGTTTGTAAATGTGAATCTATATATGTTTTGACAGTTATGTGTTCACAAGTCATTACAGAGCATTAGGAGAGGACATGCAGTGTCCTTGGATATCAACACACACACACACACACACGCACACAAACTGACGCAAACATAAAACATATTTGCGCAGCATATGGCTCACACGCAGTCAGTAAATCAACTCTTGAAAGGACCCAAATGACTGAATTGTATTAAATTAAATTGCAAACACAGATGGAATGCATGCACGCACTCAGTTGACAAACATCTCCACAACAGAACCGGCCGCTTTGCCCGATCTGCTTGTCTGTACAATCTGGGCCTCAGGTTACAGTCTGAAAGAGGCACGGACCACGCTGAGTCATTACACTGCAAGCAGGTTAACCGAGTTTCTGTGCCTGTGTGTGTGTATGTGTGTGTGTGTGTGTGTTTGTGTGTGTGTGTGTGTGTGCCCGTAGGCCTGGCTGTCTATGTATGTAGCAGCTCTGCTTTTTGCCTACAGTGCAATGTAGGAACATTGGAAAAGTCCCATATGTGTGGGTTTGCTTATGTGACGGAAAGAGCGTGAGAGAACAAATCAAGAGGAGAGAAGAGATGCAGCCGGAGAGGGTAAGACTATGAGAAAAAGAGAAAGGGATGGAGAGAAAGACAGTTTTACGATCTCCCCAACCCACAAAAACTCCCCTATGTGGTGAGAAAACTCAGTGTCCAACAGCTGCAAAATTTACAGTATTAAACAGTACAAAGCTATTTGTTGATTGCTGTAACTTTACTATGATGAATGATGAATATCTTGTAACCTTCTGCTTTGGCAATGTATAGAATCTCTATGTCACGCTAATAAAGCACCAATTGAATTGAATTGAGAAAGACAGGAGAACAAAGACAGTCGGAGAGAGACAGAGAGAAAGTATTATGCTGTTTTGCACTTATGCATGTTAGTTTATGTAGCAGCTCTGCTTTTTGCCTACAGTGCATGTAGGAACATTGGAAAAGTTGCATATGTTTGGGTTTGCTTATGTGACGGAAAGAGTGTGAGACAGAGAGAAAGAGAAAGAGAGAAGAACAAACCAAGAAGAGAGAAGAGATGCAGCCAGAGACAGAGGGTAAGACTATGAGAAAAAGAGAAAGAGACGGAAAGAAAGACAGTTTTACGATCTTCCCAACCCACAAAAACGTCCCTATCTCTGTGGTGAGAAAACTCAGGAAAAAAATTGCAAAATTTGTTAATTGCTGTCACACACACACACAGGGAAATGATTACCATCACTGAATGAAACCAGTTAATGAAAACAATACAGTTGCTATTTGTTCTGTTGATCGCTGTAACTTCACTGTGATGAATGTTGACTATTTTGTAACCTTCTGCTTTGGCAATGCTAATAAAGCACCAATTGAATTGAGCTGAATTGAGAAAGACAGCAAGAGAGTCCAAGAGAGACAGAGGGAAAATATATGCTGCTTTGATGCTTTGTTAGTTTATGCAGCAGCTCTGTTTTGCTCCTATACTACATGTAGGAACACAAGTGTGGGTTTGTTTATGTGAGGGAAAGAGCTTGAGACAGAGAAAGAGAAGAGAAAGAGAGAGCAAACCAAGGAGAAAGAAGAGAAGTAGTCAGAGAGGGTAAGACTATGAGAGAAAGAGATAGAAAGAAAGAGAACAAGAGAGAGACGGAAAGAGTTTCTGTTTTAGGTGAATCAGGTCTTGGCCGCACATCAGAGGCTGTCTGAAACATCTGGGAGTCAGATGTCTGCCCTCAGTGCCAGGATCCCCCTGCACCAGACAGAGGCCGTGATATATCCCCTTACCCTCCGCTACCTCAGGAGGAGCGCAGACTCCAGCAGGACCGACCGACCAGAAAATCAAGGCATGACTTGCACACTTAAAGTGCCATTAGCCATATGCTTTTACCATTATCTTAGCTCGTCTCTCACCTCTTTACACGATGAGGCAGCGCTGCACCAGAAAAATTCCTGGACATTTTCGGTGAAGCTGAAGCCTCTGCGTCAAACGCTGTGCGCGGAGAAATATGTTTAGATATATTCTATTTTTTGCGCAGAATAGGAATACATTAGCATCCTATTTAGTGTCTCTGTATATATGCCTCTATATTTAATTCTTTGTGGGACAACAGTCTCCTTGTTTCCTCCTTCAGCCAAAGCCAAAGCCACAACGGCCTGGTCCTCAAAATCTCGCAGCTCATTCTGCCCACATTTCCATTCATTCTGTCCCCTTGGACTGCGGTTCTGCTGTGGTATTTGAGAAAGATTTCCATTTTTTCATGTGACATCAGGCATTAGACAGTGACATTCATGAAAACCAGACACTGGGCGACAGTGAGGCTCTCCTTCCTGCTTGTAGACTTGTGTTGAATGACTTCCTTATCATAAAACTCTGGACTGAATCTTTATCCCTTAGCGTTTCATTGCGGTCAGATCCAAAACAGAAACTATTACATGAACTAACACATGTTGCTAGCTGCGCACGTTTTCCAAGCAAGCCGCAAGGCCTGCCATTGATGTGCATGCTGTCTATGGACAATTCCAGACTTTGGTTTATGCCATTTGGGGGAAGCTTTTATCCAAAACCCCTCACAGTACCATGAGTGCATCAATTTGTACTATGGGTGGCCCCAGAAGGAAACAAACCCCAGAGACCGGCTGTGCGAATGCCACACTCTGCCCACTGAGCCAACAAACGTCTGTCAAACGTCTGTGAAATGAACACAAAGTCTGAAAAGAGATCAGATTGTGTTGTGGGCACAAATAATGTGCAGATTATGTTGAAAGACAATAGTACAAATTGGACACACTGTTTTCATCTGTTTCTTCATGTGAAAAAGTTAGATAACGGTTAAGTTAAGGCAAGTAAAACAACATTGGTTATGGTTGGAGTTAAGTTTAGGCAACAAATAAAAGTGGTTAAGGTTTGAGTTAAGGTTTTGGTCATGGTTAAATAAAAAACATTTCGCTGAAATTTAAAACTGAGTTGGGAGCTGAGCCTGTGTTGTCGGAGGTGAAGGTAAATGTATCCGCCCATCCACTCCTCTGACCTCCACACCTTTACTTTCCACCGCGCTAATTCAATGTCAGACTCCTTCCTCTTTCCTCCATGTAATCCTTTTGTTGTGAGGAAACATATATCTCTGTCATTCTCATTTATATTTCAAGACATCGTGCTGCAGAGGACATCCCAGTTACGTTCTAATTCAAAACATCAGTGGATTCCTTCTGCAAATGGCAGCAGGGTGGCATGATGTGCAGGGACACCATCCAGTGTTCTAGCCCCCGTGACTTTTCAGAAAGCATCTGCCCTGCTAAAGTGTCCTTGAGCAAAAACACTGAATCCCTACCAGCTCCAGAGAGCACTGACTCTGCACTCTGGCCTCCCTGTGGAGAGGGGCTAGAGGAAAGAAAATGTCTCCTTAAGGGGAACACTGCAAAAAATGACAGCAATTTGAACTTGTTTCCAGACCTATCAAGCTTATTTCATTATATTTTTAATCAAATTATCTCACTGCACTGGCAGATAATCTTGCTGGTTTCAATACATTTCACTTTATACCTTCATGCCAATATGACTTCTTTCAAGAAATCATCATAAAACAATGAAGAAAATCCTGAAACAAGAAATTTTCTCCAAGACAATTTCACTTTACCAAGTGAGTGTCCTGAAACAAGTTACATTATCCTGAAAAAAAAGGTAAAATTTGTTGAAACCGGTCAAATTTCTGAGATGATTTCACAAAAAAAACAAACTAAAATAGGCTTGAAAAGTCTGGATACAAGATAAAATAACTTAACAATCCTGTCAGATTTTGTAGTGTAGACATCTCACAACCTGTATTCATGGTCTGTGCTTTGTTTTTCATAGTATCTGAATCATTTGAAGCCTCTAGCGATGTGTGGAACAGTCTTATTATGGCCAACCACCCCTGAAGAACAAATTAGTTCCTGCTGTCCAATAACGTTTCCATACTTGAGTGACAACAGGTGCTCTACTTAGCACCGCTGGGTTTAAAACCTGCCGTTTACTACACGCTAACTAGCAAAGCGCTAAAATACACTGAGCTACAGGCTGGTGTTCTGTGACTGCCATTGAGGTTGAAAGTTGAGTCGCATTTTCTTTTATTTCCATTATCTTCCGTGATGCAGCATGCTGATGCTTTTAGCCTCAAACAAAATGACTCATGTGTGTGTGTGTGTGTGTGTGACTGGTGATGAAGAATTCCTTCAGAAGTCCATATGTGCAGCAAGTGTGTTTTCCTCCTTTTCATCTTTGCTTTTGTGTTTTTTTTCTCTTGCCTGGGGACGGTTTCTCTTGTCCTAGTGTGGCTGTCAGCCGAGGCGATTCCCTCTTTAAAGTGACAGAACGTAGCTGAGTGAAACCTTTGAAAACCTCATGAACTGCTTTTAGTGAGAAGATTTGAAGAGGATTGAGTGACAGCCCATCAAGTGTATGAAAGGATGGTATGGAAGAGATCTGAATTATTGATATTTCTGTGATATTTCTCCCATTAACAATGACAGGATCTTCACTGTAAAATATTATGGATGTGTATGACTCACAGTGCAGTATCTGTTTTTTTTTATTGTAGATTTTGTCCAAAAATCGGGGGAATATATTCCATCATAATGACGCAGGCTTGTGACTAAAAGCTTGCCGGTTCCATCCAAATTTTGAGCTGTGGCCCTTCATCCTGAACCCAGGGGCCAACAGTAGAGGACTGTTGTTCTGTATCACTTCACTTCATAATGTGGAAAACAAATTTAAATTAGTTAATTTATTCCAGTTCACAGACTGTAATTTGAATGTGTTGAATTGTGTTATGGTATATAGATACGGTATCGACTATTATTTCAAAATATGTAAAATTGTCTCTTCCATTCTGATTCTATGTAATCCAACAAGTAGCTTTTTAAAATAACTATAGTCCAATTACTGTGTTTTTCTATAACTATAATGGATTTGAAATCACATAAATATAATCCTGTGGAATATAATCCAGCAGTGCCTGGTTTTGAATTCATAACTGCTTCATTAGTTTTGTGTCTTAACTTTGCTCAGGCACGAGTTCTGAATTCACAATTGGGAGCTGAAACATTGATTTATTCTTTTACAGTACATCTTTTACCACAGCTGTATTTTTTCAGAAGCTATGTCGGGAGCTCTGCACATGGAGATCAATTATATCATAAATGGAACCAGGGAGAAATTATAGAGCATATTTACAAGCAGCTATGAATTGGGTCCCATTAGCAGGCTCTGCACTCTGCCATCATTTCCTGATCCTGGTACACATTTATGGCCATAGACTCACATTCAAATTCCAAAACTCGCTATATGCATGTGTCATGTGTGTGTGTGTGTGTGTGTGTGTGTGCGTGTGTGTTCACAGACAGATAGATAGAGAGCCAGAGAGATGACACATACATTCACACTCACAGACACACACACTCTCTCACACACACACATGAATTGTATTGTTTGGTCCTATGTGGCAAACACCACCCATCTGGTACTCTGCAGGTTAAATACTAACACTGGGAATTATTTGCAAATGGCCTCTTTCTGGATATGAACTCTCACACACACACACACATACACACACACACTCCTCACTGATTCTGCAGTCAGACACCTCTCTCTTTGATACATCTTAGTTAGGTTCAGAGTCAAAACGTCACGGGGCACCACAGGGAGTAGGGAGCAGTGCAGCTGCCTCACTGTGACTCATCCTGAGGCAGAGCAGCACAACTCTTCTGCCTCCAGCAAATCAAAGTTGAGAGTGAATCACTTGAAGCCTCAAGTTCAATAACAGTACTATACCTAAGAAAATGTGGCACCCCCCCAGCGCGTACACACAAACACACACACACACACACACACACACACACACACACACACACAGTCAAGCATGTAAATCTAGATGGGATTCACCCTTATGTGATGCTGATCAGCCAATCAGCATCCACGCTTGGTTTTTTGTACCGATGTGATTTCATTTCATGAACAATAGTTCCGCCTGTTACTCTTTCTCAACTCAGTTCAAGAGTTCTTTCTTCTTCTATTTTAGTTCTGTCACTGCATGTGTGTTAACCCACCACAGACACACACACACACACACACACACACACACACACACACACACACACACAGTCTTACTTATGTCACTTTTGGAGTATTTACATAGACTTACATTCATTTCCTGGAGACTTACCCTAACCATAACCATAACCACTACTTGCCTAAACCTAACCCTTACCTTAACCTTAACCACTGACCCAAAAATCAGCTTTTTACCAACTGGGGACACGGCTTTTGTCCCCAATTGCACAAGCCGTCCCGAATCAACTGGTCTTAAGTCTGGTTTGTGTCCCTGAAAGTGACTTAAGTCATACCCACACACACACACACACACACACACACACACACACACACACACACACCTCAATTCAATTCAATTCAGTTCAATTCAGAACAGTTGAGGTCAGTTCAATTAATTCAACTGAGTTCACTTCAATTAAATTCAATTAAATTCAATTTAGTTAAACTCAATTCAGTTATATTCAGTCCAATTCGATTGAATTCATTATAATTCAGTGATGCTTCATTGGCATGACTATCAAAAACTAACAATATCATCATATAAGCAGTTATTGCAGTACTGAGGAATCATATCAAAACCATACAGAGAAATGATTAGGCTACAAATTTTGGTACAAGAAAACATAAATGAATCGCTGCTTGCAGTAATGATTTCTGATAGGAACAAGTACAGCTCCTGTTGACTTGTACCAACTCCTCCTGCTCCTCCTGCTGCTGCTGTCCCTCTGGCTGCAGTGTATTGACAGTCAGCAGTGGATGAAGGGACTGATGCTTCAGATCCACAGCTTCCCTGTCTGGGATAATAGAGCCGCTGTGCCTGACCCTTCCCTGGCCCTGCATGTAAATATTTGTCATTCCCTGCGAGCTGCAGCGCACCGCTTCCCCTCCTTTGGAAAACAAACCTATTATTATCATCTTTTCTTCCCCGCGCCCAGCCGATCGTTTTGTGGCTTTGTTTGGCGTGTAAACCTAGATGGGATTCACCCGTATGTGATGCTGTTATATAACGATGGAAAATGGTTTGAAATGGCCACATTTAGTCTAATATGCCATAGAATACTGTATATTATAGCAGACTTTTACCCCTGAAACACTGAATGATCTGGCTGTTTGAACGTTTATGAGTCCTCAGATTGTTAGACAGCCGCTTTCGCACAGTTTATAGCACATAATAAACGTAATAATTTTGCAATAGCACTCCGAAACAACAACATCTGGATATTTTCTCTATTTCTGTGTTGTTCAGTTTGGTCTTATACACAAATACCCATAGGTTTATTGGGTAAAATACCACAGGCATGCTTCAGCAGTGTGAGTCGAATAAATGAAGGTCCTAAACACTTTCCATCTCTTCGCCGCCCATGGCAGTGATTGGTGATCAAGCTCTCTGTGGCTAATTTGACTCAGTTTGAGTCACTGTGGCGTTCCCCACGGTCTGATCCACTGGGGACATTTTGATAGCCGGAGTGGTTTTTAAGAGGTTTGCTCTTCTTCTAAAATATAAGATGTAAGAGACAGTGTACGGGAGTTTTTCACATGCTGTCGAAAAGTCTGAGGTTTACAAAGGATTTTGAAAAGCTTTTACTGTAAAATCCCATCACAGCCTGTGATATTATTGCAAGTTTCTGCATTTAGGGAAAATTAATTTATTTTCTAGTCTAAATGTAAGTCGAAAACTTTAATATCATCCACTTCCAGATGTCATGAAGGACGTCACAGTGAGCCGATTCGCCCCCCCCCCCCCTTGTAACAAACGTCACATTGGTGATCACATCACTGTGTCACACTGCACAGGAATTAATGTATAGTCTACATTTACAGGGAATGACGTCAACTCCCCATTCCTACGTGAGTTAGTTTGCCGGATAGACGTTTGAACTGATGTGCGTCATCTCTCTGCAACCTACAGATTTGTCATCCCACTTCCACACTTGAGAGAAGACTGACAGGATATAGATACAGTAGTGTGTGTGTGTATGTGTGTGTGTGTATGTGTGTGTGTGCCATATTGAGCTGAATATTCCTGTATTTTAGTATTAAAGTATAGAGTGCTGTTCGCGTGTATCAGGAGAAAATGTGTTAACAGAGAATAACATGAATGGCTACAATTTCACATAGTTTCATTTGGAGTGGAACCAAAATGCAGCACCATGATGAACAAAAGTGTCACTTAACATGGATATTATTGTGAGTTTAATGTGTATTTTTTAGTGTTTTTCTTTTTCTTATTGTTCTCTATCATTTCTTTGTGTTCTTTTATCTTATCTCATTGTAAAGCACTTTGATTTACACTTGCTATAAGAAAGGTGCCATGTATTTTTATAATTATAGCCTACTTATAATTCAGTTAAAATTATAATAATACCAGATATACTTCATTATTATCATCATCTATCATTATTATTATTATTATCCTATTCTGGCAGCTTCAGAGGAGCAGTGTATATTTATGTCTTCCCTTGAGAACTGCTTTAATCTGCATCAGACTTTGATAAGCAGACCTTTGCTGACCTTATAAAACCCCATATTGATTTCCTTTAGTAAACAGATGGAGTCCATATTGTTTGATATAATTGGAGCTGCGGCTTTTTAATGGTGCTGTCGTGTTTAACCGGCTCTGGCTGAAAGCTGAAACCCAATGCGTGCCCCTGAAGAAAGTTAAATGTTGTGTAATGACGTTGGCCGTTGCAGGTCAATAACAGGAGTGAACAGAGAATCTGCACATCTCAATGGCCTCTGCCCTGCCGCCCTGAATCAGCTTTTGGGAGCAGTTTACTGATTTGAGATAGATTCAATAGGATCTTTGTTTGGAGTGTAAACACAATCACAATGCCTCTCTTGGACGAGATCAACCAATATTCAATGCCGATGCAATATCCCACTGTCTCCAATGAGCTGGCATTTCCCAGAGACGACAAACAATACCCAGCGAGCCAAGAGGAAAATACAGCTTCATTAGTGACCCCGGGCTGTGTGTTTACTCAGAGCAGAGGAGGGCGTTGTAGCCATCGATCCATCCTCTTTCATGAGGCTTTGACTCATTGAGCGGAGGACTCTGGATTGCCCCCTTAAGCCTGCGTTCATTAGGGTCAATGGTGGGTAAGATTGAAGTAGGGAGGAGTGTTTGCTCGGTTCGACCCGCCGCTAACACCGTCTCTGTGCTGAGATGATGGGTTTAACTAACGAGTGTGGACACCGGCAGTTATCGGTGGATAATTGACCTCACGCCCACATCATTGATTTTAGGAATGCTGTCGTGTTTCAAGCTTGAGCGCTGCTGTATGCAATGGCCATTGACACTTTATAGTGTTGCATTAATGGGATTTTACATTAGAGGCAGCGAGTGTAGGTTTTATTTGCTTGCGTAAGGGTTGATATATGTCATTATATGTGTTATGATGATTTTTGGTAGGTCATCTGATAGTTGTTAGTTCACAGACTGTAGCTGCACATGTCAAAGACAGATACATTTTCAATAATTTGTTTATTTTATGTTTCATTTTTAAGCAATGTGTTTTGTTTTATTTTATTTTAACGTTTTTGAAACGATTCCCCTTGAGATCAAGGCTTTATTTTTCTAAGCCTAGTAAACATAAGAGGGGCACAATTACAGAGAGAACAACAATATAGTCATTTCATAATAGGCAATAGACAATCTAATAAAAACTAAGAGAAAAAGAAGGAGAAAGAGAGAAAGAGAGAGGCAGAGGGGGGGAGTGGGGAGTGGCAGTCATAAAACAGCCAACTTAATATATTGATCTATTATTTCTAATAGATTAATCTTTCATTGTCCAACAACCACTCCAAATTTATGAGTAACCACTTTGTGAATTTTCTCCTCATTCAGCAGGTTATTTCATGTAGACGGAGCAGAGATCATGCAGGGTTTCTCACATATTTCTGTCCAAGCTTTAGTCAGCAGGACAGTCGGTGGAAAGGACTCCCTGGACGTCAGGTGACACTGTCCTCCACACTTCTGAGTAATATTGAGTGAATTTACTGCATGAATGTGGCTCAGTGTGTGCAGGGAATTGGATCTCTCAGATGTACTTCAATAATAGCGAGACAATTTGGAAACAAAACAGCCAATCCCTTACGATTTCCTCTCAGCAAATCAATTCAGAGGAAGGAAACTGCATTTACCAAACGACAGCGATATAAATGAACTCCAGTCTTTTCATCCTGCTTCATTTTCCTGTGTGACCTTTGTATGCAACTGGATGACACACTGCTTGAATGCAAATAGCTGAAGAAGACTGGGAATGAATGAATTAGTGATATGTACAGTACAGTCTATGAAATTTAATATATGTATGAATTTCATATACTGTACTGTACATATCACTAATTCATTCATTCAGTCTTCAATTCACCTGATTTTCATGTCTTTGGACTGGAGCAAGGAAACCCATGCAAACAGAAAGGGCCAGGAATCAAACCCAGGCCCTTCTTGCTGTGAGGCAACAGTACTAACCACTGAACCACCGTGCTACATCTTCCTGTATAATGTGAATAAGCTAATTCTGACTCTGACTTTGCTTCATTTTTTCTGTGCGTTCTCTCCCACAGCAGCCGGATGCAGTCTCTCCAGGTGGACTCGGTGCAGCGCTGGATGGAGGACCTCCGCCACATGACGGAGGTGGAGTGTATGTGCGTTCTGCAGGCCAAGCCCATCGGGGTGGAGGAGGACGCCCAGCAGGGAGAGCTGATTGTGGCGTCGGCGGTGGGCGGCGGGGACCACGTGGCCAGGAACAACCTGCAGACGCTGCTGCGCCGGGCGCTGGTGGTCAGCACCGAGCTCGGCAAGATGTTCCAGCGGCTGGAGAAGGGCCGCTGGCAGAGGGTGCACAGCACGGCCGTGCGGGCAAACTGCCACGTGCGCTCGCTGGTGCACGAGTACGGCGCCGCCCGGAACACACCGCCGGAGATGCAGAAGGTGAGGGCCGATGTGGGAAGGGTTTGGGGTTTGATGCCGGCCTGCACGGGGGCCTCACAAGCTCAATTTCAAAAGAGAGGAGGTCATGTATTAGAGTTTTGACACACCACTGACACTGACACACCAACTAAAATACAACTTTTAATTAGTTTAATTAGCTAATAATTTTGTGTTACTATATGGTGTCACATTGGTGCCACGTAAAAAGTCAGATATCTCATTTTGGAACAAAATCGATTCATATTTTTCTTGGGTTTATCAGTCTAACACTGGAAAGGCCATCAACTGACTTTTGAAAGAACTGAAAGATCTCAGCTTCTTAAGTCTCCTTCTACTTTCAGTGCAAACCTGTGTGTAGATCTTCAGAATCATGCAATGAAATAAAAGTTATAAATTATATTTACCCTTTAAATTTATGGTCTGTTAGCCTTCTCTTCCGTTGGCCTTTCTAGTACCAGCCATGCATGAGGCGGTTTTCAATTATGCCAAAACAGAGGGAAATGCGCAGATTAAATTCCAAAGTGATGAGGTCTTTGCTAATGAAGAATCAAATGTGATTCTGTATCCATTTGGTTTTGTGCAAACCATTGCCTCTCAGAGGACCAATGGAAAGGCCAGAGCTCAGTTAGATGTGAGTGCAACAAATTGCTGAAAAGGCTGAACTGCAAGAAATTGAGGCTGGTGTGGCTACCATGGGTGTTGTTATGGTCATACATGGGGCTGGTGAAAGGACAGTGAGTTGAGACATTTGTTGTTGATGTTAACGTCTACACAATCGCACTGCAAGTTCAATGAACAAGGATGCTGTAAATTCAAATTGAACACATATTCATCTGTAGCCAAACGATTGCAAAGTGGGTTCAAAAGGCCAAAGTTTACCTCTTTACCTCCTCTCCTGTACAAGAGGAACGTAACTCTGCTGCCTCTCATGTTTCATCATGCTGATGATAAAGAGACACGTTGGCTTTGACTAACTTATCCACATATTCCCCTCAAGCACAGCATGGAGTACACTCACCTCATCCATATTAAAGGAGATTAAAGTTCCTCTGCACTTCTAGTAGTTCACTCTAGAAGTGGGGTGTGTGTCACACGGTGATCTTTGATCAGCATGATATTCATTCTTGTGTGTTTTTGTGTGTTTTTTTTCCTATTGTTGCAGTATGAGAAATCTCTGCTGGAAAAGTGTATGGAGCTGACCAATATTACAGAGAGGTAAAACTATAAAAAGCAAACAAAGACAACAGTCATAATACAAAATAATGGTAGATTTATGTGGAACATGTTGGTTTCTGTTTTGTCAAACTGTGCCGTCATCCACAGGTGCCTTCATACCGATGATGAGTTCTTCCTCAAGTCCATGAGGGAAGCCATCCACGAGATCCTCACCGATGTCAGTGATTCCTTCAGCAACATGATTGACATGGCCTTGGCCAATGAGATCCAGGTATGTAGCGTTGAGCTGAACCAAAGCTTCCCCCTGTCCAGCAATGTTTTGGTCTTCACATTTGCTAATTACAAGTTGTGAACCAATGAAGTGGCCATTTCTCATATGTCATTGTTCTACATCACAGCATAGTTTCCCTCAAAACTTAAGTGTCAGACTGTCAGTGTGTGTGTGTGTGTGTGTGTGTGTGTGTGTGTGCGTGCGTGCGTGCGTGTGTGTAATACCCAAGCACTCTTTGCCAGTGACTCTCCTGAGGTATTGTGTATTGTTTTAGATCCCAATCAGTAATAAGTGGTTGAATGGAAAGGTAAACATGTGTTCAGTATTATATCCTCACTGCACTAATGGAGGATTACATCATCTTTGTATGACTTGGAGAAATAAGGACAGAATGTAAACAGACTTTACATTCCACTCTAATTAATCCATGATTAATCCATGATTACAGTTAAGGATTGTGCCTCATTCAGTTTGTATTTCATATTTTAAGAGAGTTGATGGGTTTCTTTTTGGATCCACTAATTGCATAATTATTAACGTTCATGGGTCTATTGCTTTCCTCTTGAAGTAAAACACCTGGTACACATCTAGCAAGTA
Organism: Centroberyx affinis; assembly: GCF_046629955.1. Lineage (NCBI taxonomy): Eukaryota > Metazoa > Chordata > Actinopteri > Beryciformes > Berycidae > Centroberyx > Centroberyx affinis. The sequence continues at coordinate 15,521 of NW_027280932.1, forward strand.
TCTGTGCTTGTGTTCCACTCACAAAAGTTATTTCTTGCATACAGTTTGATCAGGTATAATACAATTTATTACCCGATAGTACTTTCTAGATGTAGCACTGCATTTGACACAGGCCAATACTATTAGATCGTAATATTAATTATTACTAGTAGATTGCTAGCTGGGCATAAACAAACACTCATGGAACAGATCAACACTTGGGAAAGGAACACAGCATCCAGGCCATCCAGTCATATTGGTTGGGTTCAATTCAACGGCCTGGTTGGTTCTTTCTATTATAAGCGCCCAGGCTGGATGAGGAGAAGAAAATTTAAAACATCCTGAAACTGTTGCACACATTGTGCCATATCAAATTGGGAAGAAATCCAGTCAATATCTGGTCACGATTCTATGTTAAAGGAAAAATCCACCCTACAATGCTTTAACAATGTTAAAAAAACAGGTATTGGTGATGTACCTTGCATCTCTGGGCCCATCTTCTTGTGTATTTTGGTGGACAACATGACATCACATTGAGATATTTCCAACGCAGCTACAATAGAGTTTGATAGCAGATTTTGTTTCAGTTATCTAAAACATCAACAGTAAACGTCATGTTTTGGTGTCAGTCTCTCAATCAAAGAGCAAGAGCTTCTTCTAGAGCTGCCATTTTGCACCAACGTTCAACAATCACACAGGAAATCCATCGTAGAAGAGGCAGAGAGACCAATTTCTCCATCAGCAGTAGCCTCAACAGACCAGAATGCAATGCAGCCACAAGACATGTTGAGTTTTAAGTACAGGGCGTGGCCTTGATCAGAGACACACACCAGTGTTCACAAACTTGGCTAGCTAGCTATATTTATATGCCTATATGCCAACCTTTTGACTGAAAGCAACAATGATGTGCCTGTTCTCTGGGGGTTGTCGAAAGTCTTTCTGGGAAATGTAGGAAATCACTAACTGAAGTAGAAGTAGACGAGGCATCACAAATGATAATGAAAAGTATTTGAGGATGGATTTTTCTTTTAAATCTCCTTCTTGCAGGTCCTGATCAAACAGATTGAGTCATCGGACAGTGTGTACACCATCGGCAGTGCCATCAGTAACCTGCTGTCCCTCACCCAGGACGGGCCGCAGCTCTGCAGCATCATCGCCAAGGTAGGTCTGGTTTAGACACACTACTGTCATGGTTCTGTGTATCTCAATGGGTGCAGCATGGCAGCAACACTGCCTTGGTTAGAGGTTTGATTTCCACTGGGGGCCGCCCATACTAAAAAGCGACTGCCAATAGCCAATGAGAGCCGAGTTAATAGTGAGGTGAGCCGGAAACAAGCTGAATCTGGCTTTCCGCCTCCACTGACGCATTGGATTGTGCAAGTTCCTGTGAGATCAGTTGTCTTGACATCAGTGACGAATCAGAAGCATAATCTGTTATATCGTTAAGTGTGTGATACCCCATCCTTGCCTAACCATCTAGTGCAAGCATAGTTACGATTGAGGTACAAACAAATCTGTGAAATCATTTGTTATGTGTGTGATGCAATTTGTTTACAAAATCGGTTAGGATTTGAAAAGTCTTCTAGTGTGTCACCAGCTGATATGCAATCTGAAGAGGGAAACCCCACAAATCTGGTACTCCGAACTACTTTAGTTTTGTAATTGTGATTCTAGTTTTATTACTTGTTATATTACTTATTTTGTTATTTATTACTGTCTCTTTTGTAGACTTGTATTGTTTGGGCATTCATGTGGTTTGGCACACACTTGTATATAAAGTTCCATCTGTTTTTAGTTGTACCTCTGTTTGTTTTCTAGTTGTATGTTTATCTCTTGTATTACCTTTTATTCCTATTTTTTATTTATTCTTTTTTTATTCAACTTTATTCAAAGGTAAAAATCATTCTTTTTGACCAAGGTGTGTGTAGCCCCACCTTTAGAAACACATGTTTTCACCAAATTTTAGGCACAGGCAGCTTCATTTCATATTACTCCACCCATTCATTCTCGATACCCCCCTTTTATGACCAGCCCCACCTTTCTCTGTTGACCTGCATGTGCCATCTATCTCTTTATCTATGGCCCTAAAAAGCTATTTCACCCTGAGATAAGACAAGGCAGTCCAGACAGCAAGTCTCAATTTGCTATTAGTTTACTGACCGCTTCCAGGATACTCTTGATAAGACTCTTCCTGATGGCCCATACACACACAAATACACACACACGCATGCACACACACACACACACACACACACACACACACACACACACACACACACACTTCCCTCGCTGCCAGATCATCAGATCAGTACTGTCAGCTCCCATTAAGAGTGAGCATCGATCACTAAGGCGGGCTGCTCTGGCTTCTTTGCTGTCAATCCGCTTCTTAACTCCCTGCACAGAAGGCCGGCTGGAGGAAGCCTACCTGCCAATGGCTGCTAATGAATACCCAACACAAAACATCTGCCGCCTGCCTGGCATCTGAATTAATTAATTTCCACCACTCCCTCTCTCTCTCTCTCTCTCTCTCTCTCCCTGTCTCTTTCTCACTCTCTTTGCGATACTGCGTAACTTTTGGCCCGTATCCGAGTTCTTCCCTCATTACCATTTTCCGCAGCCTGCTGACTTTACTCATTCGCTTGTTTTGAATAACTGCGATTAGCCGTCTAAATGCTCGGGCGGAGACCTGATATTTCCGCCTCCTCCTCCCTCCTGCCCCGTCTCTCTCCCTCTGTTGTTGTTGACAGATGAGCATTTACTGAGTGGTGCGTTGTGTAGGGAGAAGAGAAAGGAGATACAGTAAATGTGTGGTAGTGAAGCAGGCAGCATGATAAATAAAGCCTAATCAGTGTATGACCTGGTCAAATAGTATTTGCAGATTACTTGTTTTATTCTGCTAGAGGCACCAGATGGGTGGAGTTTGCCACTTTAGACAATGCAATAGATACCAGACGGAGCCCAGTAATGTCCTGAAGGGAAAAAACTGTGTATCGTGGTAATGAAGAATTAACTTGTGTGCACAACATGCTATTGTGGCACATGATGTATAAAACATGCCTTCGCGTTAGTGTGAGAACAGATATAAAACGTGGACACATATTTAGCTAAAATATAGAGCCAGTGTTACTGCACCAAGCCCTTATCTGAAAGCTTATTAATCAATACTCAACTGTCATAGTAACTGACATAGTAAGGCCAATTTGTTCAATATGTCAGTTTTCTTACTAATAATAACTCAGCATTGTAATTAGGTAATGCCTTGATAACTCATCCTGAGTTTTGTACCAGAAGTAAAATTTAATCAACCAATCCATCCATTATCAAAGTCTCATTCAGTAAATGAATTTATGCAACAAAATATCAGGCTAATTAAACAAAATAAATCAATGCAATCAAGTAAATTTGACTAATTGCAGCAGGTGAGTGAAATCATTTTGAAACCATGCTTTAAAAAACGTGCGTACGTTTCATTAACTTGTGGAAATTAGTTAATTTGTTTGCAGAAATTATGAAATTGTGCGCACAAAAATAAGGAAAATTAGTGCATGAAGTATCCAAAACGAGGATTATCTTGTGCACTCTAATTAACCAAATCAAGGGCAGAATGTCGATCTCATGCACACACAGTTCTATCTTATGAACTCAGTATAATAAATCGTGACCTCACAACATCATGCTTCTCTATTGGATACATAGACATATATGATATGATATATGATATAATCAGAATAAATGCGAAACACATGATTAGTTGAAAAATCTTGTGAATATTAAATTGCTGGGATTAATCCACAGAAACAAGTCAACAATGAAATGAGATTTATATTTTCTAGTGTGAACATACGTCAAACGGCGACCTGAATAAAACAGAGCGACCGTGTCATGATTTACAAAGTTGTCTGTCTCAGTGTTTACCTCCAGTCATGATGGATATGGATCTAAATGTGTCCGTGTTGGCAGACTCTGCACACACGTGTCCTTGCTCTTCTAATGCTGAAAGCTAAGTCTGCAGGGTGTGAGAGCGCGGTGTGGCGGTAACTCTGTGGCCTAGTGAGAGTCTTCACGTCATCAGCTCTGTCTGAAGCACGTGGGCGGGGGGCAGTTCAGACGGAGTTCAGAAACATTTATAAATACAACACACCAAGACGCTCAGATGACATCTCCATTATCAAGATTAGACAGTGTAAGGAGAAAGGATGCATACTTGTTCCCTCTCTCTCTCAGCCTGTCTGTCTCTCTCACTCCCCTACCTGTAAATGTAGATGAAGATGAACTGATAATTGTTTTTCCCAATTAAACCAACACTATGTTTTAGCCTCAGACAGTCTCATGGATGAATGCCAAATTAACTTGACCAACCTCTTGCTGAACACAGGCCCTTGGGAAATTGGCCCTCGGGAAATTCAATGAATTTTTACCAAAAATTGTTTTGCTTGCAAGTCAAGGAGAAACATTTCTGCACCCTGTCTGTTACAACTCACAAAACTGCAGGCATTGTGTGAGCGAGGACGGCGGACCGGAGCACAGGGTTCAATTCAGAAAACTATGAAATGGAAAGAAATTACACGCTGTGTAGACCTGTACAAACAAAGGCACGGATAGAGACGCATTTTAGGCAAGCAAAAGTTTCACATGATGATGTTAGCGCAGCAAGTGCTGTTCCAAAATGCGTGGATGTGAGAATGAGTACGCTTTATGGGCTTCATTTGAGGAATGAGGATGAAGTCAGTGGAAATGATAGAACTGTGAGTTGTTTGACGGGGAAGGGGAAATAAAACGACTGACAAGCCCAGCGATCTGTGAAAAGGGAAAAGCAGGGGAAAATCTGTGGAGACGAAACAAAAAAAAAAGTAGCTTGAGAGGAGCTGAGAACTGATGATTATTTGAATCAAACTATCTGGTAGTGGAGCTGGAGATTTTATTATCCCTCCGATGCATCTCTGCTTTCAGGATGGATTCAGAAAGATGTAAAAAATAGTAGGCATTTCAAGAAGGGCACTGGTGAAAGTGCAATGTTTAAAATATCTCTCAAGAACAGACGTGGAGAGTGACCGTCTCCCTGGAAATCCTTGATAGAGAGAAACTTTAGAGGGTGAGGAAGAGGAGGAGGGACACAACTGCAAACAAACAGGGAACATATTAGATGGAGAAGGGTTCGGTGCTGTGTGTTTGGTGAGCATTATAGCTGGGGACAGCTGGAGAGCATGTTGGATGGACAGGAATAAGGAGTGTTTGAGAGAGACAGAAAAATAGAGAGAATACAGCCACACTCATTCACAACTGGGAGCTGCCCAGTACAATCACAGGTCTTCTGCTTTTGACACTCAGCAGCAACACTGGGGTGTTGAGGTTGGAGAAAGCCCTACTCATTCCTTCTTACCCTGCCCAAATTGCCTTACCTGATCCAGGATTTTTAAAGTAATAATCTGTAGGAAGGCAGACCAAAAAAAAGCCTCCGCACACTGTGTCAAATGCAATAAATGTGAAACTTGCATTGCAGAAGCTTTTTTCTTTGAATTCAAGTAATACTCAGTGACATTTTTATATTAATGAATGTCCATTTTGCTACTCTCTATATTGCTGATTGATATAAAACAATAGTGATTCAACCAATTCACAAACACTTGCTGTTCTAAACACCCGGTGTCTGGCAGGTCTTTCCTCTAATGCACAGGAGGTGATGTGTTTTACATTAGAGGCAGTGGCAACAGTGGTTTGCTTGGAATAAACAGAAGAAGAACTGGGTAGTTAGCATGAGCAGTGATAGCCACCATGGCTAAACAGACAAAGAAAAGAGCGCCACCTACAGAAACTCAAACTTCACCAACAGAAAAACCAAGGAAAAAGACGTCACAGTTCTGCCCACACTGTTTGATTGACAGCTGATCTCTGGGAAGTGCAGTGCAGAAACACCACAGCAATGAGCGCTTAGCAACAAAGTTGTCACAAAAAATCAATAACAAGAATCTTGTGGATTACCACTTTAACCGTTGACTTTCTAATGAAAAGCCTGTATGGAGGGAAACTGAGTTCACTGAAATGAGAGATGGAGAGAGAGGGAGATGCATTCCAGTGTTTATCCAGCTTCTGAACTTCAACAAACTAATTAACTCAATTATATGACACCTATTGACTTGTTGCTGTTAGACAAAAGTCATTGATGAAGATCCACTTGTTTTTTGTGTGTGTGTGTGTGTGTGTGTCTGGGGTGGGGGGTTGCCTTAAAGTAAAGCTCTTAGGTTTAGTCTTCTTTAAGTCCATTAAATGGAGGAAGGAAGAATAAAAAGCCAAAAATGTTTTAGACCGTCCAGACACTCTCCAGAGCTTCACTTCTTAACACAAAAAAAAAGAAAGAGATATTATTTTGCGAGGGCTAAAGCAACATTTGCGTCACAGAAAAACAAGACTGCCAGCCACTTCATCACTGCGTGAATATGACTCGCATTAGCCTGTGTCGCTCTGTGGAGTTTCAAAAGGTTTAGTTAAAACTATCTCTCAGAAAAAGCGGGTGGGGGGTGGCTGGTGGTTTTTCCATGGATGGCAGGCCGATTGCGTAGGCAGTGAGCAGGGAAGAGCGGTCAGGTTTGAGGGCAGGATGATTAGCCACTCCAAGCCCTGGCAGCATGGCCTGAGCAGCATATGAGACATGCCAGCCCAGTATAATGGCCTTATTAGGATAATGGTGGTAGTTACAGGCTTCGTCTTCCTCCAGGTAATTCTATCTATCTCCACGCTGAATAGAATTCAATACCTGCAAGTGTTTTTGTCAGAGGGTAGCTGTAGTGTAGACGCGGAGGCAATACAGGAGGTATTTTTGTTTGTTTACACCAATCAGAATCCAAAAGAAAATGCTCAGCTATTATGGATAGTGAATGATTTTTTTTTTCTGCTCGGTGTTTTCCACCCATAAAACATGAGTAAGTATATTTTGGCTGGTTTTATCTGACACGATGAATTGTGTGAGCCATTTGATAGGTTCTGTGGTTGGCAGGCTCACAGAGTGAAGCTGGCCAAATCCATTGGTCATTTTGGGTCTGCTGGGCTCTTCAAGCCAGCATGCTGCTTTTGGCTCAGACCTGTGAGACCTTTTGGCTTAGACCTTTCTTACAGCAACGTCTACCAAGGAGCAATTTGATCCATCATTTTACACAATCATGTGTGCTTCAAGACAGAGCTGCATATGACTCATGTGTTGGTGTGTAATTTCTTGGTATGAAGCTGGACCTCACAGCACAGGGAGCGAGCTCACATTCAAAGTCTCAAATGACTCAAATCTGAACCATAACCGAAAGTTGTTTTACCTAACCGCCTTTTTCTAGCCCCAAATTAACTTCCACTGTTTAAAAACAACAGAGGGATCATCGGTAAGACTTGAGCTGGCATTTCCTCATTATAAGCCGTGAGTGTAAACACATTACCCAGTGGCCACTAGAAACAAGAGGCTTTGTATAAGAACATAACCTGGGCTACCTCACTATGCAGTGTTGCTGGGCCTTTTGGAAAAAAAATCATCCAAACTATGACCATTGCTTTTATAAGCATTCCGTTAAAGTTACAATATGCAACTTTTTTCACATTATAATAACAGTAAATAAATAGGATATTACACAAACAAACAGGACATTATAAATTGTCAGTCTGTCTCTGTCTGTGATCCTGTGTGTACATCAAATGGGGGTCTGTGGCCCTAATGTGGACTAAATTAAGGGTCGGTGATATGAAAAGTGTTGAGAATCACTGCTTTAAACCATGTGCACAGCTTTTATAAACATTCTTCTAAATCAAGGACACTTCAACAGGACACATAGGTGTTGATGGACATGCTCTGGCTGTTTTTGAAAGCCTTCTACAAAAGCAAAGGTGTCATAAGTAACTAAACACTGCAGGCCTGTGGAAAGGCCTGAAACTAAAAGAATTTGAGTTTAAACTTTTCTTTTTTGTTTTTCACAGGAAGGAGCTGTGGTGGCTCTGTTTAAGATCTGCAGGCAAGACTGCTTCAGCGACCTGTACGCTCACGCTCTGAGAACAGTGGCCTCTATCTGCTGTGTGGAGGAGGGCATCAACCAACTAGACAAGGTATTGCACACACACACACACACACACACACACACACACACACACACTCACACATGCACACTCACATGAATTGTAGTGTTTTGCGTGATATGCAAACAGCTTGAATGCATGCTAAATTCAGACAAATACAATTACACATTTGTGTTTAAGTTATTTGCACCAACAAATGCTAAAATGTTGAAACAAAAGAGAAGGAAAAGAAAGAAATGCAAACGATAGGGGTGAGACGAATTAATCCTATCTTACCAAAACAAAAAAGAAAAAAGAAAAAACAAGATGAACAAAATAAGTTTTAATTGGACAACTAGGATGAGAATGGTACAAGAGCCCTGATGGAGATATGACATAATAGGGGAAGTGTGTGTGGCAACATGGAGCGAATCTCTGTGATCAAGAGTCGAGGGATCAGCAGACAAACTAAGGCTTTAGCATCTGTGTGTTCACTGGGCCTCGTCAGACAGTTTGTCCGATAAAGGCGCTTCCTGCAGCATTTTAAGCATGAATATTTCATTGGCAGAGTAACCATTAACAAATGCAACCATGGTTGAGATGACTGGTAGCCTCTCTATGGGCAGAAATATGTGTCACAACTGAAACTGAATTATTTATATTTGAATTTGAATTGCTCAACTTGAATAATTGCATTAAAAAACTGAATTTTGAATCACATAATTTGAATTTGTATTGTTTAACTTGAATAATTGCATTGAAAAACTGAATCTGAATAGCATAATTTGAAATTGAATTTATTAGTTTGAAACTGAATTCCAATAAACTTGAAACTGAATGTAATATTATGAAATTGAATTAATTTGCTCTTAAACTGTATTCAGTTCTCACAATTCAAATTCAGTTCTCGTAATTCAAATTCAGTTCTTGCAATTCAATTTCAGTTTACTGAATAACACATCCTGGTCGTTGAAGAAGAGCAATCGAGTGCAGATTCACAGAACCTCTCTGTCATGCCAGTGTTAGTTTTAGTGTTTCTCAAAATGAAGACCACAATAAACCCTGTTTCTTCCTGTCGCAGAATCTCTGAATCTCTGAGAATCTCTGCCTCTTGGGTCAAAGGTTTTTCTCTTTTTTTACTCTGAGGATTAAACATGTTGGAAGTGAAGGCTGTCAGTCTTCTTAGTGACAGTCTTCTTTGTTTGTTTGTTTCTTTTGTTTATGTCTCATAATTAATGTGGTAATAATTTATTGATGTTAAAACGCTACACATAGCACCTTTAAATTGCTCAGGACGCAAAAGTAGATTCACACAACCTCTACGGCTTTATCACTGCTGTCATGGGAGAAACATGTGACTGCGATAGTGGCGTGTTTCCATTTTCTTACTTGAACTGAAAGGTCATGTATGAGTTGAGAGACCTGGTCAAATTGAAACTTTCAGAATGGGAGTCGATGAGAAAATAACCATTCTTTTTTCCTCCCTGAAATATTATGAAATAATATTCTTTTTATAGGTACTGTATGTGTTTTTTTGTCAACAGCATGATACAGTCCATACACAAAAAGATGATTGATGATTCACTGTGAGTCTGTCTGAAACCCAGTGATGAGATCATTAGATGTGACCTCCTGACCCCTGAGCTGACATGTCATGTTACACATTTAGATGGGTGGTTTGGTGTATGTTTGTGTCTGTATGTGTGTGTGCAACTTCTGTCAGTGTGTATACTGTATGTCTGTGTGCATGTGTGTGTGTGGAAGGGAGAGAGGGTGAGAAAGAGAAAGAAAGAAAGAAAGAGAGCTAATGATACAACCCTGTTTGTTTGTGCTCCTCTCTCTATCGAGAATTCAACCAAAATACACAACAGACGTACCTGTGTCAAGCGAGCGTTTACAGGAAGACAAATATAACCTGATACCAGTGAATAATGATGCCACAGCGGTGTCTGTGTTCGCATATAGAGCAGCTGGGACAGCATGAATCATCCAAGTGTAAAAACTCGTAACGGGAACCAAAGTCCGCCCCAGATTAGCAGCCTTGTCCCGCGAGGGGGGCTGTCAGGCAAGTAGACGCTGTGAACCGCTCACCGCCGATCGCTCAGGCTTGAGAAACACAACTGTCACGCACCTGCACTGCTCATTGGCGGATACTTCTGGTTTTAATCCCCTACTGGAGCATTATGTAATCATAATATGGTGAATGGAGAAAGTATTGATCAGGAGCAGAGCTTTTTCTTTGTCGAGCGTCTGCCGTACAAAGGAAAACAAATCACTTCATAACACACATAAACCATATAAGAATATAAAAAAAAATATGTTATTAGCTATCACACTTGTATTACTGTGTGTGGTAGATTAGAGAGGCATTGCTGTAATATGTATGTTCAATCAACCTTCCTGTGATAATTAAAGGTTAAAAAAACAATATATATTGTTGCATAATGTGTTTGACTATATTGTATAGGGACATATCAGGAATCTGATGTTGATCTGTCATAGGTTACAGAATTCAAAGACCTGTTGCATACATGATTTTCTGACCAAATAGTAACTCACACTTTTTTTTGTTTACTTTAAGTTAACCAGTCCCAATACTGAGCCTCACCTTAATTATGGGTGGCTGACTGCAACGACTGGTATTGTAGAAAAAAAGTTTTAACAGTGGCCAAAAGACTGAACTTATTAAATGCTACCAATAGTGATAGCCAAAAAGACCAGCTTTAGCTTACTGTCCCAATATATTCATTCATTCATTTTCCATTCCCATTTATTCCTATTCAGAGTCATGAGGGGGCTGGAGCCTATCCCAGCATGCACTGATCAGAAGGCAGGGAGACACTCTGGACAGATCTCCAGTACATCACAGATAGAAAAACACATTCCCGCTCACATTCACTCCTGTAGGCAATTTAGAGTCTCCAATTCATCAGACTCATCAGAGGAAACACAGGGAAAACATGCAAACATCACACAGAAAGGATCATGGCCGAGATTCAAACCCAGGATCTTCTTGCTATAAAGAAACAGTGCTAACAAGTGAACCACTGTGTCTTCCCCCACTACATTCAAGGCTTCCCAACCTGGGGTTCATGTGGCCCCTGGGGGTCGTGAAATGGTTTTCAGGGGTCGAGAGAGGATTTATGAGATTTCAAAAGTTTTTCTAATAAACAAACGTGTTTTTAGCCTTTGTCTCAGCAATTCCTCATGTAAGATCATTAGAGAGGGAAAATTAAAAATGATCATTTGGTGTCAAAGTTCACTGTTCCTTCAGGTTTATCCCTGCAACAGATAGCAATGATTAGGCATCAATTCGTTTTGCATGGCCACAAGCCAAAATGTTTAAGAACAACAGGGTAGCATTGAACAAACATTTCCCAGAGGCAAGCAACCTCAACTTTTTATGACTCTTAAAATGCAGAAAAGTTAGAACAGAGATTTGGGGTTGGCCCCGAGAATAAAGTGAATGAGATACATCCGGTGTGCGGTAAATGAGGAGATTGCAACGTCCTATTTTTGGGAGGAGGAGGCTGCGGGTGGAAGGGGAACGGGGGGGCGGGGGGGGGGGGGGGGGGCGGGTGTGGAGAGTGGATTGTTCCACGTCAGTGGGTCGCGCTGGCACAGTGCTGCTGACGTCCACGGAGACAAAAATAGGGAATTGCCCTGCGAAGCTCGGCGCGCTGATGCTCGTCAGCAGATAAGACTGACAGGTGTGGCTGAGAGCTGGCGGTCTGCCTCACTCTGGATGTTTGTCTCAGAAGTTTAGTTTACAGAGTGACGGGTGGTGGTCGAGCATCAAAAACACTTAATTTCTTCTTTTCCCAAAATGATACTAGTAGTGGGCCTAATCGTAAGTGAAAAGTGTGATTGCGGTGAACAAAAATCAGTGAAATCCAACAATGTGTGTGATGATGCTGTTGTAGACGATTGTGATTTACCACATTGGAAACTCAGCATTGTACACTGTATGACTATGAATTTATACATTTATTGGTAGTATGGAGGATTTCCAAAGTGCACACTAATTGTCAACACTTAGACATGTGTTAGACTTGAGGAGAAGTGCTACTGAAGGATGCCGAGTCTGAGATGTTGTAACAGGCAGCTACAGTCTGTATGGACTGTGCAACACTGCCACCAAGTGGAGGAAGATCTGTCCTACCTGAATTCTCTTTACTCCCTCTGATTCAGTGCCCAACTCTCACATATAGTACAAACACACAAACACATACACAAACACAGAGATGAGATCATCATATGTGACCTCCTGACCCCTCAGCTGACATGTCAGGTTAAACATTTAGATGGGTGGCTTGAGGTTGAATGTTCAGATTTTCTCACTTTCCCAGCATTCCCCCCCTCTGCTGCTATTACACTGCCACAACACCTTTTATTAGATTACCTCTGTCTTCAAAATATTAGCAGACAATTAAAGACATCCGCCACACTTGGAGTCACATAATGAATATTAACAACATGTGAGCTGAGCTCCTCCCTAAACGTTATGATGCACGCACCTTGGGTCGATGCCAGCTAGATCCAAGAGTGCCGGTAAAGGCTCTAAAAATAGATCAGACCCTAATGATTATGCTATGGATGTATTGTCAACCCTGCAGTGTCAAGAGGATGGGATGCTGAGGCGGGTGGTTTGTAATTCTATTGGCAATAAGGGTGTCCATTTTGTTGTTTGGTGGAGTATTTTTCTTATTGGATAACTGGCCAAACATGGATGATATGACGTCACGTTGAGATATTTCCAGCGCAGCTACAATGAAGTTTAATAGAATTGTTTTCTTCGATCTGAAACATCAAGTTAGGTGCTGCTGTCAGTCCATCAGAATCAAAGAGCGAGGGCTTCTTTCTAGAGCCGCCATTTTGGACCAACGGTCAACAATCACACGGGGAGAAATCCATCGTAGAAGAGGCAGAGAGACCAATTTCTCCACTGACAGAAGCCTCAATAGACCAGAATGCAATGCAGCCACAAGACATGTTGCGTTTTGAGTATGGGGCGTGACCCTTTTTTTTTTTTGTTGACTGCAAAACTCTCACTCTCTTGCTCTTGCTCTCACTATTTCTCTCTCCAGCTACATGTTTGACCCACAGCAGAATGCAACAAGTTCATGCTCGTTCCCTGGGGGTTGTCAGAAGGCATTCTGGGAAATGTAGGAAATCAGTAACTGAAGTAGAAGTAGGCGAGGCAGGTTGAGGGAAAGTGGGCACAACAAAAAAAGTAAATTACAACACTTCATCACAAAATAACTCCTTGAATGCATCACAGATGGATGATATCTAACAGTAAGAATATCCGATGGGTGGATTTTTCCTTTAACATCCAGTCCCAATCAAAAGCGGTGACATATAGTGACAACTGGTTCATATGACGCACACAGTATGTAATGTGTATGTCCTGTAATGTCCAGGTGGATGGGATCCTGTGCCTGGCGGACATCCTGACTGATGACAACAGTGCGGAGGCAGCCAGGGCGGAGGCGGCGGCGGTGGTGGCTCAGATCACCTCCCCCCACCACACCTCCACCCAGCACCTGGCCAGCTTCCTGGAGAGCATGCACGACATCGTCACCGCGCTCATCAGTGAGTGACCTCACCCTGACCTTTGACCTACAGCAGGCCGGATTTGGGAATCGCCTGCAGTCCGGGATTGAACAATATTTGTGAAAAATTCTTAGTACTGAATGTTCTTGGATGGTTTTCCATACAAGTCAATAAAATGAGCACCAGTGACATAGTGGAGTCAGTTTGGTTATTAGAATTTTGGATTCTTTATTCTTTATTTCTTTATTTTTATAAGGTTTTCAATTTTTATTTAAATTTCAGTTCAGGTTTAGTTAGCTTTCAGTGTGGGTTTGGTAGTTTTAGTTTAGTTTTTAGTTTTTAGTTTTAGTTATTAATTATTTATTTATGAGTTTTTAAAGTTTTTATTTAGTTTCAATTATAGTTTTAGTATCTTTGGTAGGGGTGATGTTTTTTTTTTAAATATAATGATAGAAGTTCAGAACAGATATTTTGTATATGTTTGCAACAGCTATTGTGTAATACAAACAATAAATCAAAGTATTAAAAAAAAATAATAATAATTTTAAGTTGAGACCACTTTCCAAATTCTCTGCCTAAAATTAATTCTCTTTTTTACCCTGCACATAAACAAAGATGAAAACTAAAAATATTTCACATACATTTTTTTATTGTATTTCACAGTACAGTTTTGCAAGTAGAGAAGATACTTGTAGTTCAGTTTCATTTATTTTTTTCAGTCTCGTTTTTATTTGTATTTGTTTGACACAATTTCTATAGCACCTAGCTTTCATTTTAGTTTTAGTTTGTAATAACAACTTTGTCAATAGTATAATAACATGTATAACATGTAACAATTTCAACCAAATAGTTGAATTTGTTACATAAGACAATAAACTGAGCATCAGGAAGTTTTTAATTAATCAGTGAAAAGTAAATTTCAGTCAAGGTTTTACTCTCATTACCTTAGGTGTGTATGTGTATGTGTATGTGTTTTTTTTTTTTGTTTGTTTGTTTTTTTAACTTCGTGATTTTTTTCTCCCAGAGTTGTGTGAGACCGCCTCCTGTGGTGAAGTCTTCCTCCTGGCGTCTGCAGCCTTGGCCAACATCACCTTCTTCGACAGCATGGCCTGTGAGATTCTCCTGCAGCTGAACGCAATCCACATCCTGCTGCAGGCCTGCAAGGACCGCCAGAGAGTCGACACCCCCTACTCCAAAGACCAGGTAAAGATCCGCATTGATTTATTTATTTTTACACTAAAGAATATCATAAAATAAAGAGGTTGAACACTTGAGATGTTCACTAATAGTAAGAGTGAAAGTGAGTGCTTAACACTTCCCTTCCTCCCCCAACACTTACTGTGGATCTAATAAAGGCAAAAACACCCCAGAAATAATGCTCAACACATCCTCCCTGGTCAAATTAAGATTTTAAAAAAAGTAAAATATATGAAGAATATGTATCAAACTTTTTATCATGTTAATATTCTTTGTCCTTTAAATTTCAGGTGGTGACAATCTTGGCAAACCTCTCGGTCTTGGAGCAGTGTGCTTCTGAAGTCCTGCAAGAACAAGGTACTCTATTTTCCAACTATAATTTTATGAATATAAAATAAACATATATTAATTGTTATAGAGATTATTTATGTATTACAAAACTGTTGGTGGATTAAAGAAATACACCAGAAACTACTGAACTACTTGACATACAGTACAAGCTGTGATACAATACAAGGTTACAGAAAAATCTATGTAATACTTCTTTAATCCTCAAGATGGCAGCATCAGGTAATATCTGTGTAAAGTAGCCTGTACGAGTTGGACCAGAAAATCTACCACTGTGACAGTCTGCACTTATTTATTTATTCATTTATGACATTTTATAGTAGTAATATCTTTTAATTTTGCTGTTGCTTTGTTTTTCACAAAGGCATTGCAGTCTTCCATTTCACTGTTTTATTCTTCTTCCTCCTTCATCTTTGCCTCTGTCCTCCTGTGTGTTCTGTTTTATCTCTGGTTATTGTTTATCTCTATTTGGTTATTGTTTAATTTTAGACACTTTGACCCTGACCCACTTTGAGTCTGTCTTGCTGTCTTCTTGTGTCTAGTTCCTGTTTTGATTTTGTTGTGTGTGGGTCATTTCTGTTTTATTGGGTCAGTACAGGGTCCATACTGCATAACATATTCCATTTGTTAGATGATTTTTTTTCCTTTCCAGTGAGAAAGGAACCTCTAATCCTAGCAGTGTTAGTGCCATGCTCTACCCATCGAGCTTTATAAAACCCAAATCTGGGTTGTTTAGTTGTATCTGCATGTTATGCAAGTTATGGTTTGTTTTAGCCTACTTTGGTGCAGGACTGCTGAGGATTCCCACGTTGGACAATACGATGTGCGATCAAAAATTTAGACAACACTATTTTAAAGTTTGAATTGTCCTGACGCAGTAAGCCATTCAGCACTCCAAGCAGGTTAAAACAAATCTAAAGAATGTGTAACTGTATGTAAAACTACCATATGTCCCAGGTCAGTGCCTGTGCTGTTTGTTGTATCTGTGTCCTCTCTGAGATTCTGTTTCGTTTTTTGTGTCTTGGTGTTTTTTTTAACTGTTTTGTTGTGTCTGAGTCTTGTCTAACTGTGTTACTGGCTTGGTGCTTTCTGACTGTGCTGTTTGCTCTGTCTGAGTTGTGTCTGTCTCCCTTTGTTGCTTTGTTTGGTCTGGGAACTTGCTGACAAACCTGTCTGTTGTGTCTGGGTCCTGTCTGACTGTTTTTTTTGTTTTGTATGGATCTTGTCTGACTATGTTACATTGTTTTGTCTGGGTTTTGTCCAGTTGTATTGTGTTGTTTCATCATCTTTTTTTTTTCTGACTTTTTGTTTCTTGTCTGACTGTGCTACTTTGCTGTGTGGTGTGTGTCTCAGATGTGCTGTTTTGTTACTGTATGCCCCTTGCACTTGGCTCGGACCGGTCTGACAGTGTTTTGCTTTGTCTGGGACCTTTCTGACTGTGCTGTTTCTTGTATCTCCATCCTTTCAGACAGTGCTGTTTTGTGGTGTTTGGGTTCCTGTCTGGCTGATCCGTTTGTTGTGTCTGTCAGGAATAGAGCGACTGCTGCTGCTGCTGGGAGAGAAGCCGTCCTCCTCCAGTCCATCGGAGGGCGCCGCCTGCGAGCGCGTCCAGCAGAAAGCCGCTGTCACACTGGCCCGTCTGAGCAGAGACCCAGACGTGGCCCAAACAGCCATCCGGCTAAAAGGTACTTTCTGCTTTTTGATATTATTTTAATGAACATTTCTACTTTATTAGATAGTACTGTTGAGAGAGGCAGGGAAGATGAGAGAGGGAGAGAGAAGGGAAGACATAATAATAATAAAAATTCAAATACTACTACTACTATTACTAATAATGATAGTGATAATAATAATCAACGTAATTCATGTAGCACTTTTCAAAACAGTTACAAAGTGCTTAACACATAGGCGGTAAAAAGAAAGCAAAAACACAGAAAAAATAAAGAGGGAAAATACATCAACAACAACAACAACAGCAACAATAATATGTTAAAAATAAAATAATTAAGTCAAACAAAACAAGTCAAATTATGAAAAGACCTTGTTATATAAATGGGTCTTGAGAAGTGACCTGGCCAGAGAGAAGCCATGTGGTTCACATTTATATTTAGAATAAAATTAAATAAAATTGGATCTTGAATTGAGCCCTGAGGTACACCATGTGTAACTAAAGACGCAGAGGAAACATGCAACGTGCTGCAGAAATCATCAGCTGGATTCAAACCCACAACATCATGAGTAGCTACATGGTGTGGCCTATGTCAGATTGGCCCTGATACTGTACTCTCTTGAAGACATAATCCTTACATTTTCATGAGAAAACAAGTCAGTGTCAAAGACTATTTCCCCCATTTTTAGAGCTTAATACACAAAATCAGTTCACATCCTCATCCTATCACAGGACAGAGAAAACCCTCTGCTTTAATACACATACAGTATGTATGTATGTATGTATGTATGTATGTTCATTCCCCTGCAGAATTCAGTATCTCATAGGAAGCAGTTCTCTGTGAATGACTTATCAAACCACATGATTTGATCAGTGGAAATTCATCTCACACTCTCTCCATGACGGAAGACACTTTCAAAGGTGGAATGAGGACCAAAGTGGTTACTCAAGTACATGTGCTGCTAGTTCTGTTAAATTTTATTCAGACCGCAGTAAGAGTACATGTCTAAAAAGTAAAGTCAAAAAATAGCTCACTAGAAATAAGTAAGCATTTAGATACAAGCAGACCGTCCCTGAGTCCAAAATCCCTGAGCTTTTGGACACCTTCCAAAGACATTTTAAAGTATTACAAGAAATAGTGTTAGTCTGAACATGTACTGTTTAACAAGAGTAGCTGTAGCTAGCTGCTTTGCACCTCTGTTTATAGCTGATAGAGATGTCTAAGAATTGGACGTCCTGGTAACTTTGATTTTTTCCTTGTGTCTTTAGCTGTTCCTCGTCTTATTGAACTGTGTCGGTCCCCTGCTGAGAGAAATAACAGCGATTCGGTACTGGTTGCTTGCCTGGTAGGTAAAAAATTTGTGTGTGTGTGTGTGTGTGTGTGTGTGTGTGTGTGTGTGTGTGTGTGTGTGTGCGCAGACCCGTGCAAATGTGCCGGCTAAATGACTCCTTGTTTTGAATACAAATATGTTATTTCAACATGCAAAGTACCCATTTCAGTTGCCAATATAAAGTACCCCTGATGTACTATACATTTTTCACCTGCAGTAGCTCCATACTTCAATAGCACATATCCAGGCATTACACCACAGGCCTGCATGTATAACATCAGCGCATCAAATGACTGTCCAATTTAATTACATCCACAGGGCAATATTGAAAATTGAAAATATATCACAGCCCCGGTATCTTAAAGCCATGTTGAAATAGCTGACGAGATCACATCGTCTCAAACGCTGCATATTTAAATATGTACATATCATGAATAATATTCCTGCTCGCACTTTATCATTCTCTCATTCTGATCGTAATTATTAAGACTAGATCCTAGGACCGATGAGGGGATTTTTACCCTAAGTGCATTATGGTCAGGAGCTTAATTGGACAGCTTCTCTGCGCCGAGAAATGCCCTCGTCTTCACTGTAAGCGCGCTTCTCAGTCTATTCAAATTAATGTGATTCTATTTTATCCTTTTAGCCAAGGGTTAAGTAGTGCATTTGTAGGTGTTGAATTCTAACCTTCAAAAGGGTGGTGAGCTTTCAGAGATAATTTGTAATCCGCAATGTAAATGTTGGAGACTCTCCTGGCTGTATGGATGTGAGACGTCATGCTCTCTTGAAATCACATGAGAGTTGGAAAAATCATGGTGTGGTAATGATCCCACCTCTGGCCTATGTAGGGTGTGAATTTAGTTAGTATTACTGAAGTGTTTGTTCTTAACCTACAGATGCTAAGAGATGCTTTTATTGTGAAATGTATTAAACTTATATACATGTGTTGTTACAATGAGAGCTCTCAAAGCATTCTACCTCCCAATTTGTGTGTATATGTGTTGTCTGTGTGTGTGTGTTTGTGTCTGTGTGTGTGTGTGTGTGTGTGTTTGCCTGTATGCCTGGATCCTGATATGTGTGAATGTGTATGTATATGTGTGTGTGTGTGTGTACCTGTGCATGTATGCCTGATCCTGATGTATGAATATGTGTCTGTGTGTGTGTGTGTGTGCATGTATGTGTCGGAATGTGTCTTCTTTTTTGTGTGTGCATATGTGTGCATGTATGCCTCACCCTGATATGTGTGTGTGTGTGTGTGTGTGTGTGTGTTTGAGTATATGTGTCTTTTTGTGTGTGTGAGTGAGTGTGTGTTTATAAGTGTACCTTTGCACATATGTATGACCATGATGTATGAGTATGTGTGTGTGTTTTATGCAACTGTGCATATACCCGACCCTAATATGTATGTATATATGTGCGTGCCTGTGTATTTGTGTGTGTGTGTGTGTGTGTGTGTGTGTGTGTGTGTGTGTGTGTGTGTGTGTGCGTGCTCCCTCCCCAGGCTGCCTTGAGGAGGCTGGCAGCAGGGTGTCCAGACAGCATCGAGGCGGCCGACCACCAGCAGCTGATCAAACCGCGGCTGGTCGACTCCTTCCTGCTGTGCTCCAACATGGAGGAGAGCTTCGTCTAACGGCCTGCACACTGAACACCGAGCGCGGGAGAGCTGGACTCATGAGCAAGAAGCCCTGCTTTGTGATGCGAAAAGGACTAATGAGCGCTTTCACTGTAAAACACACACACCGTATTTGAGTAGAATTTTTTTTAAAATACTCAAAGCTGCACTAGGCAATTTCGCATGTTGGCGGCACCAAGTGGCAGCAAGAAGAAACTGAAATTCACATACAACAGAAGTCATGTAATGTGATGCCAGGAACTCCTCAGACGTAAATATCTTCTTCTTAATGTTTGCTGGAGGTTCAGCTATCGTTGGTTAGTCCAGCTTCCTCCTGCTCCTGTTTAGTAGAAAGTTTGTATTTCACTGTTAAGTTTCGGTTCAGAGAAAATTTCCCACCATTGGCCATACCAGATGCTTTCATTTCATCTGGGCAAATAGAGTGAATCTACAGCGTCTCAATTAGGACGGATGGGAGGCTCTCCTCTGTTGCTGTAGGCTGATAAAATTGGTGTAATTTTACATAAATATCTTGCCTAGTGCAGCTTTAAAAAAAAATATATATATCAGTGATCACATTCCAACAAATGTTGGTTTTATAAAAAAGGTTTTCAGAAAGCTCATTATGTTGTTATATTCCATAGCAAATTTTAATTTCATATAAATAGTGATTTTATAAGTGTAGGTGCTTTTTTCAAATGGTGTATATCTTGTTCTGGAATGAAACACTTTGTGCAATTTTTTTTTTGTTGTGGTCTGAAGGCTTGTAATGTTTCAAAGGGATTTTGGCTGGAGAGGTCCTTCACAAATGCAGAGAGAAAGAGAGAGATCCTTCATACAAGAACGCCTGTCACTGAACAGAAATTTGATTTTAGGTACTACAACACCTGGGATAAAGGCGATCATCTGAAGCATTCAGTAGTGGGAGCATGAAGTACCATGTTGCATTTTCTGTTGGTTTGTCAAAGAAAATTGCCCTCTTTTTTTATTATTTTTTTTTCATCAGCAGCCAATTTATCAGGATAACCATTTAGAACTAAATTATTACAGTTAGATTAATTATTACATATTTTCATTATGTTTCTTATTTTATTACGAAGAGTTACAGTATTGTGAGAGTACCTTGTCAGAGTACCCAGTATTTAGAATTGGTCAAGGCATAAGGAAACATGATCTAATTTTCCTGCTGTATATTGGCTGGTTTATTGCATTGTATGGCATGTACAGTTATTCCTTTCAATTTATTTGCCATTAATCTCAAATATTACGTTTGCTACAGCAAAATGGGTCTTTAAATGATTTTTATTTAAAGAGAATTACTATTATTGTATGGCATGCATAGAATAAAGGGAAGCATATGTCTAATGTTTTGGATTTTTCATTGTAGTGAATTACTGTGTTGCTATACTGAGTAAACCAACATGATTTCTTTTTTTGCATGGCTGTAAATCAGGTAAGAATAAAAGTGGATGACTATTAAATAACTAAGATATTGTAGAAGGACTCTATGAATGGCAGAGGCTTGATTGCCCTTTGCACCCGAATTTTATACGCATTTGTCACTGGAGGTCCATCTATTTTCAAACACCAGAGAAATGTTGAATACAGTTGCCTTAGTTCCTCTGATCAAGCATGAGTACTGCTACATCATCGGTGCTCCAGCCAGCAACCGCCTCGTTCAAAATGCAGCCAGGGTCCATGCAGCTAAATTTCTCTGGAGTGCCTCACTGACCTCCAGCTATCTCCAAGGAGCCACACTCCCACACTCTCCCTCGTCACAGACACAGGCAGAGGGATGAAAAAAGCCTTTGTCTGGGGCTCACAGAGGGATAGAGACACTAAGAGAATCTGGGCCCAAAAGTCCACTTCTTGGTCCTGCTTGAACCATCAGGTCTTCTCAAAGACCAGGGGAACATCTGCCATTTCAGCCTCCATGTTTCCAAGACATGTGGACCGGTAGAGAGGAATGCCACAGCAGAATACAGTATAGCTGCAGTCAGTTGAAAAGCTTGTTATCAAAATGTCAGTTTTTCACAATTTAACATTTTTTTTTTCGATTTCAAATGATCAGTATGATTTTTTTTTATTATACATCCATTTTTTAAAAGGATTCATGAGGCCAAGTGCTATATGACAAGTTGTCAAACCATAGAGGATCGTGTGATGTTCCAAGGTTTTTTAACTCACAACAGTGATTGGGACTGGTGTTGTAGTGAATGAGTGATGGCAAAGAAACATTTGGGGGCATCTGCAAAACTTGTCCTTTGTATTGTCATCTCTTTGATAAAAATACTCTCTCAGGTTTTTTTTTCATAACCCTTCCTCTCCTTGGAGAGACAATTGAGGGTCTTCTTGCTTTCTCTGTAGCTTCTTTTTCACCTAAGGGCACTTATGCTGAGCCTGGACTTGTTACACTCCAGCCCAGTGTCGAGACAATTGAGCCTCTGTGTGTGAGTGTGGGAGTGTGTGTGTGTGTTGTCCAGTGTACGCATGGGACTGTGTTCAGAGGCCTTTGTGATAGAATATGCTCCTGCCTTGCTTTGTTGAGACCCAATGAAATATGTATCGACACAGAGGAGAACAAAACAGACGGCCTAAAAACACAGGTTCCTTTGATATTGTTTTGTTTTGACCATGACTGGGACCAAGTGTTGTAGCTCTGAGTTTTTGAGTTTCTCTCTCTGAGCAGTTGAACTCTCTCCCCTTCCACCGCTCTATCTCACCCTGTATATATACGTATACTGTATATAGCCTATGCCATTCTCATCACTCTCATACTCTCATACTTCCCTGGTGAAAAACCAGGGAAGTATTACATGTACAAGTTTTATATAATCGCGCTGTCAAAAAGGTCTCCCATATACAGGTAAGTAGCACATTATAAATAAAACTCATTAGTCCTTTGACAAAAGGACAACTTGCTCTAGTTGGTACTTTTCAGAAAGTAATTTTCATGCCATTTTCATGGCCCCAAATCATAAATCACAGACATTTTGTGTACGACAAAGATCTGAAGACTTGTAATCTAAGGCATGAAGACGCTTCTCTGTGAATCTCCAGAGACTTGAATATTTTACATGTCACATCTTTTTCTTTCAACTCTGAAAAGTTTCTCGCTGTCTCACTCTGCTTTTTTTCTTTATTTCAGAAGGCCAAAGATGATTGAAATTTCCCATCCTTTGAAATTGCTTTTAGAAGTTACTTTAGACATTACT
Organism: Centroberyx affinis; assembly: GCF_046629955.1. Classification (NCBI taxonomy): domain Eukaryota; kingdom Metazoa; phylum Chordata; class Actinopteri; order Beryciformes; family Berycidae; genus Centroberyx; species Centroberyx affinis. The sequence goes on from NW_027280932.1 coordinate 38,453, forward strand.
TTGCAAAACTCAAACAAATTAGTACAAAATAATTTGGCCAAACTTAGAATGTCAAGTTCTTTTGGCCGAGGCATTAGACATGATGTAACTGTTTTCACATATTTTCAATAAACACAAAAAGAACTTTGGACTCTTTTCCTTCCCCTGTTAGCCTATTGATGAAATGCACTTTAGACACACTTGATCAGAGGCTCAAGGACAAGCAGGAGGGCCCCCCCCTGAAAGAGAGAGGCAAGGTGATACCGTACTAAGGAGCGTTCACACCAAGCATGTTTGGAGCGGTTTAATTGAACTCTGGAGCATTTCGTTTAGTTTGTTTGGGCAGGTGAGAACAATGCCATTCAAACTCGGGTCGCACCACATAACTGCACAGAAAATCTCTGCCCTCCTCCAAGAGAACTGCCGTCTGTTTGGAGTGAGGATGTAACCAACTGCAGCAATAAACCCAAAATGCACGATTTTATGGGTATAAGAAGACAGATGTTGATAGCCAGCAGTTACTCATCCATATAGGCAAGATGAGGTGAAATGCCTTCTCAATATATGGGCTGATGAATGAATGTGGTATGAGCACCAGAAAAGATAAATTAAAGGGCAGAGTAAAGAGTGCAGAGTCCATCATGCTTAGCTGAAGTTACAGGGACTGGACCCCCGAATCCCCCCGCCACCTAAAGCTCTAACCTTGCGGGAGACAGGTCACCAAAAATCTGTCCAATAACTGAGCTACTTGTGTTTCCATGTTTCTTTTGTTTATAAGCCCTGGTCCGCTCGGACAGTGTGAACCTAAACAAACCAAATACACAAATGCAAAGTAAAATTTTCTTCTCTGGTTCAGACCAAAGAAAACAAACTGTAGGAGTGATCATCCTCAGATGGATCAGGGTGGTGGACCCAGTATGACTTCTTGTAAGGGGACATTGGATTTCTATTAGTGTGTGTGACACCTGTGCACACATTCAAAGACACATACAGTAGGTGCAGTTGCACATTAAAGTAGAAGTTTGGCAATTTTGGAACTATGTGATTTGTTTCTTACACACCTATAATGCTTTGACCCACAGACAATATTGGCTCCCAAATCAGCTGTCGGTCGAAACAGCGAGCTGTTTGTCAAAATATCTCCAAAATATTTCTAACCCTAACCCTAACCCTAACCCTAACCCTAACCCTAACCTAATCTTTATTCTAACCCTAACCCTAAACCCAAGCCCTAGCCCTAAAAAACTAAACCTTTTTAGGGCAAAATGTCCTCACTACAGATGATTCATGTAATCTCTCTATCCATGTGAGGACATTTGGACTTCACAAATATAAAGATACAAGTACTCACACATTCATACACACACGCACACACACACACACACACACACACACACACACACACACACACACACACACACACACACACCAACCCTACATTAGCACATATGTAAGGTCCTTACAGTATAGAGACCAATTATGACTAAATGTGCCATCACCTGTTGGACAGCCAATTAAGAGAATAATATTGTTGTTTACTGGTATCTCTGGGGTATATGTCCAGTCACTGGTCCCCATTAAAGGACCCTGGGGGATTTTAATTGCTAAAACATGCCCAAAACATTGAGGGTAAATTAATATAATCTCTTCTGTGGTCACGGTTTTTGGCCAAAGTTAGTGGAGGGTAAAAGCTTGGTGACAAAAATTTTCAAGGGTTTTGCCGAGGTCGAGGTCCCCCTTCAGGCATTTATCCTGTAACTATCATGCATTAGTACTGCATAAAGTAGTAGCCATTTTACTATAGAAGTCCCCCTTCATCATTTTATCTTGTACATATCTTAATACTACAGAAAAATCAATGTTGAATGTTACACAGTAGAGTCTAATTAGTACATTAGAACACAAAACCTTGATTTTGGCTATTGGCTGTTGGACTCAAACTACAGCTGTAATTCAGTAAACATAAAGTCAAATTATTTTTCATGTCGATGTCTGTCATAGCTTAAGTTTTTCAACTGAGTTTTATGAATTGAGAAATTGCAAGTGTGGAACCTATGAGCGCTATAATACGAGCCTGGAGAAATTCTTACTCAGTAATAATTGCTTGGGTAAAAGGAAAGGCTTCTGAAACAGAAACATTCATGTGATTAGACTGTAAAAGTTATTTTATTTCATCATAAGTTAGGCATTTAGCTGACAGTCTTATCCAGATACCCAGGCTTACAATGAGTGAACAGGTGTGGGTTTGTCGTCTTGCTAAACCCATCTTCACACAGTACATCAATCTATTATATATTGAAGCTTATGCATGATAAACTGGCATAAATGGAAATGCTTAGTCTTTCAGTTCATTATTATTCTTTTATTCATGAATCCTGCTAATGCTAACTTTAAACTCAGTTTATTATTATTATTTGTCATTACCACCATCTATAGATCCTATAGTGTTACTGCAAAGTTTTTTAGGAAACTTAATACCTGTAAAAAAAAAATAGAGCACTATTAACACCAGTCACACAAGTTACTTTTGCCATCATGTTAAGTCACATAGCATTATGGGTAGTTGTTTATGGGTAGTAATTTGCAGTCAACATTTTACCAATATCCACTCAATCAAACCTGGATGACGTTACAACAGCCTGGCTTTTCCAGTGTACCAATTTTGGAAGAAAATATTGCCCACTGAACCGTTTTAAATACAGCATACTGAAACAGCCTGCCGATCAGCAGGTGCAACACACGATTCAGAAAGGAAACTGAACATTAATTTACCACAAAAGCAGACAAATGTAAAACGGGTGACTTTACTTTCGCAGTCCTTCAAGGAAAACAAAACCGTTTTTTTTCTCTGTGCGTTTGACAGAATTCCTGGTGGACTGCCATGAATTTGTTCAATTGTTGCCTGAGTGCACCTTAATTTGTTCGTGCCAGGCGGGACAGCGGGAGGTCGCTCTGCGTGGGTCAGAAATGACTCTCAAATAAATGCACTGTGCCGAGGCTGAAACAGCTCCTCTTTGTCTCAAGACGCACGGCCTTGATCAAATGTTCTGCATATTCAGGGTTGCAATTTATTTTTTCACGCTATAAAGTAAAAGATAAACAAAGGTAATTAATTTGCAGTGAAGGAAAATTAACATTTTGAGGCCTTTTCTTTCACTGAAATAACTCTTGAGCATCATGTAGCTCATTGGGACAGAGAGCAGCACGCTCGTGGAAAAAGGAATGAATTAATGAAATACGGTGATTAAAATTTGAGCAGCCACAGTCTTGTTCATTTCAAAGGGCGTTTTTATTAAGTCTGTATTTTGCATTTTAGTGAGCAGTGAGAGAGAGAGAGAGAGAGAGAGAGAGAGAGAGAGCACTGTGCTCTTCAGGGGACAGAGGAATTTTCAGCACAGAAAACTGCCTTGAACACATCTCAAGTGTAAAAACACACACACACACACACACACACACACACACACACACAAATGCAGGCCATACACAAATACACACGTCCACAAATGCACATATACATACGTAATCGGGTACTGTCACCCACAGGCACACACACTCTATTTCCCCCCACACACTGCATGCGTGGCAACACACACACACACACACACACACACACATCTACACACACGCTACCAATCATCATTCATCATCATTGAAATAAAACATTTTCCCATTGTTGTTAAAAGCACCAGCCTATATAAAGAAGGCTCTTACTACAACTGGTAACACTCTCATCTGCTCCTCCCCAAATCATACGGCCTCCACCCTCCCCCTCCCCACCACACACACACACACTCTCACACTCTCACACACACACACTCACACACAGCCCCCCCCCCCCCTTTTCCCCCTCTCCGGTCCTGAGTTTGGGTCCCCCTCGCCATTAACAGGCCACCGCAGCACGCCTTCTCCATTTAGATCCCCCCCCCCATCGACACCCCCACCACCCCCCTCCCCACAAACACACACACACACACACACACACACACACGAACAAACTTCTCCTTCACGCCTCTGTCTGCCCCCCCACCCCCACCCCCCTCAGTCCTTCTCTTTCCCCCTCACTCCATCTAGCGTCCCAGAGGATTTGCGGGGAGATTGTTTCTCCCGCAGACAAGCAGCGCCGACTCAGGCTGAGAGAAGTCCATTTGTTTTTTCTGTAGCGCTGCCCGTGCCTGCAGACAGTAGCGAGCCGCCTGGCTGTGTGTTAACTGTCTGTGTCCACAGTTATGACGGGAGATATCATGTAGCGGCCCGTGGTGCGCCGGAGTATCCACAGCCCTTATGTTTTTATATCTAACAAGCCTGAGAGTGTTTGACACTGTTCTGGATTGGCAGCGGCCGCTTCGGTCTCGAGGGCTTTTGTTTCTGAGTGACATGCGGTGCGTCTTTTTCCAAAACTGTATTAGATGTGGAAATTTGCCCGTCGCTCCAAAATTTGTCCAGAAGGCACGCGCGACTTCTTCTGTGTTGTATTTTCTGCATCCAGCTTCCACTACTCTTTTGTTTTGCTTTATTATTTGAATGTTTCTGTTTGGAGTGAATTCATTTTGTTTGCTAATACTAGATCCACACACAATGAACCTTAGGTGCTCAATTCACAGCAAACTAGAGCTCTCTTTAAAGAGGGTAACACACACACACACACACACACACACACAGACTTGGAATGGTAAGACAATATATTTCATTTACACTAGGTTTACTTCTTCAGTAATTTTTTGTTGAATTACAGTTGTATTTAGGATGTTTAGATGCTAATAAAGCACATTAAAGTGAACTGACTGAATTGAATTGAGTCCTGCAAATTTTTCATGCGTGAGTTTGCCCTCTTGTGGGGTGTTTTTGAGTGTGTGTGTGTGTGTGTGTGTCTACATGTGTAACGTGGAGAGTGTGTAAGAGTAAGAAATGGAGTTGCTGTGTTTGTGAGGTTGTGACCCCAATCCTGCTAAACAGCTGCCACAACCACTGACTCTATTTTAAGACTATCTAAGAGTATTTTTGTCCGAGTGAATTAGAGAGAAATGACTCAGAAAGATTTCTTATCGAAGTGACAGTGCAGTTTTTTCTTAAAACTTTTACTTAACCAGGCAAGTCAGTTAAGAACAAATTCTTATTTACAGTGACGGCTTGTTGTCCACAGTGTGCTTAAAACCCAACAAAGAGTTACAGAGCCAGTCAGGCTTGAAATTTCAACAAAACTTGACAGAATAGCTTTGCACCTATAACCTCCCAGCCCACACTGAATATCCTTTCAAAACAAAAATTGCAGCCAGTACTCTTGAACAATAAATGAACCGAGTTTCAGCTGTAACACTGAACATGTTTTAGTCATACAGCCTTCATCTGTAACCCGACCAAACAAACTGGCAGAAAGACAAAAGATGGCAGCTGAGGATCGGTTGGAGAGAGTTTACCTAACCCTAACCCTAACCCTTTCTTTAGTTTTGATTTGAGCACTTCCAGACTCTAATAGCATGCATATCAACAACTATATACAACAGTAAAATTACCTTGTATCCTTAGACAAGGCGCTTTCATCTCAGTCTCTCACAAAACAGACTGCTAACATTTACTCCTAACTGTCACCACAAACTCCCAGCTCGCTCCAAACCAGATAACGTTTCCATCCAGCGTCCTACATCTTTTATTGGGTTCATTTGACTTCAAATCCCCTGATGTTTATTTAATTTTTTTTTCTGTGTTTCTCTCTCTCTCTCTCTCTCTCTGTCTCTCTCTCTGTGGTAAAGTGGCTACTCGCAGACTTAATTCCATTTATTCCAGTAACCAGTCCCTCGATCTTGACCTTGTCTGCGAGGAGGAGAGAGCGAGCGTGGACGCGGGCTGGGCTGTTCCGCGCCGCTGCCCTCCGATACAACATGGCAGCTACATTACCATCGCAGTGTAAATCGCTCTCCAACACGGAGGTGGGAGCGGGGGGGTGGCGGGGTGGTACAGAGCATTTGTCAATCCCCCCCCCCCCTCCTCTCCTGACAGGGGAAATTACAACCACCGCTGAATGGAGCCCTGGACTGGCCCTCTCTATTAGAGCTGTGTAGTGAGACACTTGTACACAGAATAAAGGCTCTTTTATTATGAGGGTAAGCGAATGACTGTGTGTGTGCGTGTGTTTTCCAGCAAAGCAAAAAGTCATTTCAAGTGACTGATATAGCCTCTCGCCTCACATAACTGTCTTATAAATGTTTAACACAAGATGAATCCGTCTAGGTTGCAGTCACTACAGGCGATCCTGAGTCCGTCACCGCTGATTCCTTCAGATTCCTTCCGTCACAGAAATTCAAGATTTTTTTTTTTTTTCCTTTCTCAAAGATTAAACAAGTGCAGCACTTGTAACTAAAACAGGTAAGGACAAGTACATATTAGACAGGGCACTTGACAGATGTTTTTAAATACAGTACTGGGCCTTTTTTTTTTTTTTTTCATCAAACGAGACCCAGCGGCAGCATTGAGGGCAGACTGTGTGATTTTTTCCCAGATTAAAGTGAATATGTAATTAACACGCTATAATTGCTGGCAGTCTCTCTTTTCATTTCAAGATGAAATTATGCGAGTTCTCTCCAAGGCCAAGGTCAGAGGCCCAAGCCTATGCAATACATATTTAATAGAAAAAGACAGGATGTGAACATATGTGGCAGGATACTTCAGCTATCATACGTTTTAATACATTATCTGCTGCTACTGTTGCTCATTTTGGCCTGCAAAATGAATTAGGTCATCAGAAAAACATCACAGCTTAGCATCCTAACACTTGCATTATTTATTATTTTCAATTAGCCATTAACAAGCAACGCATTTTCAACTCGCGGGGCCTAAAACCGGAGGATGATTGTTCATTTCCTCAACTTCCAAACCGAATTCAGTAGCCAGACCACAACTAGAGCACACGCTACTTACCATAAAAGTAAATGGGCTACCTCTGGCCCATGTGCTGACGTGGTTTCGTGGCTCGTTCTCCACTACTAGATCGTTTCAGCGCTACCCGCCGCCATGCTCTATAAACACTGTTCCAACCGCTGCACTGCTCCTTACATACGCCGTCCCCGCTCTACAAGCACAGGCAGTCTCTGGGCTTAAAGCATATAAATTGAGAAACGATTCGATTTTATGAGCAACCCCTAAGAATCCGCGCAGGCTAATACAAGACAGTATTGTTGGATGGTGAACACCCCAAATAGTGTGGTGAATGATGGAGCTGGTTAAGCATCACTCTGCCAATGATATCAGATTAAGCAAAGCTTTCAGGGCCGCGTCCAGCGCTGGCGGCATCGTGTTCGCTGGAGATGACCTCATCAGCTGTGGCTCGGGCGGTTTGGCAGGCAGGAGCCATGTATAAGCTGTGGCAGGAGATGACAGAAAACACAGACACACACAGACGTTTTCTGCAAAAGCAGCACGTTGGTACCGACACTGGCTGAATGGCTTGATCCTCTGCTGCCTTATTTGACAGAGTGGAAGTGAAATAAGAGTAATGCTTTGGAAGCATTTGGGCGACTTAGTCCTTGATAGAATCATAGACATATAATACTATTTATTCACTAAACTTACTTACTATGTGAGGAGTTATAGTCCCAAATGCTATGTATCTATTTAGGAAAAAAACAAAATGAATTACCTGAAGTTCATTGTTCAGTATCTCTAGAATATAGAGAATCCAGTATGTAAAAATAAAAACAATGTAATAATAACTTTTATCTATTCAGTAGGAACTTATCAAGACAGAATTGCTCTACAAGCTAAACAGAATGCAATCATTAAAATGTGAACAAAGAATAAAGAGCAGAAAAAGATTAAAATGCTAAATCCAAGGTAAGAAGGCAAACAAGTCACTCAATCCTGCTTTCTCCAGAATATTGTCCAGAATGAGACCTTTTTTGTCTTTGCAGGATCTAGAGAGATTCACTCACACTTCCATCCCATCTCGTCTGTGACTCCCTCTATACACGTCTCAATCAAAGGTCTCTCTCTCATCTGCAGTTAATTCAGAATGCAGCAGCAAGGCTTTCAACCAGAACAAAGTGAAGTAATTACCTCTATTTTAGCATCCTTGCACTGGTTACCTGTGAGTTTCAGAATTGACTTTAAGATTCTGTTGATCACTTTTAAGGCTCTAACAAGAAATGACCGGGCTTTCTAGCTCCCAAGCTGTGGAATAGTCTGACCTGTGGACCATCAGGCAGGCCAGATCGGTTTCTTCATTTAAAACCCTTTTGAAAACTCACTTTTACTTGCTTGGTTTGCTTTTACCTAATACCATTTTTTTCCCCCTTCTTATGTTTTATTATCATGTGTGTTTTCCTCCTTATGTTTTAATATCATGTTTGTTTTCTCTGCTAATTGCTTTGCAGTCTGTGTGTTTTTATTGTTTCTATTGTTTGTTGTTTTTGTTTTAGCGTTTATAAAGCCCTTTGTAACCCTGTTTTGAAAGTTTGAAAGTTGTATTATTGTTATTAAAATTAAAATAAAGTGCAAACTCACAGAATAATTAGAGCAAAAACAAAATCCAGACCATAGTTCAAGTACTGTGAAAGCAAAAAAAAGGCTGGAAGGTTTTTGCAGAGCCTCGTGGTCCTGATGAAAAGGTTTGATCATCTTAACACCTCAACCTGGACTGAAGACTGATGACTGACCAAATGTCATTATTTTGTCAAACAATGACCTGTTTGTTCCTCTCATTTTGTTTAACCAATGACTTGAGTTTCTTTTCTCCTTTTAAAAGTATAACACAACAATTTAAAAAATATGAATAATATGTTTTAATGTTTAGTCATTTTGTAAAATTGTCACTTTTTTTTTTCAAATGGAGGATCTGATTTTGGAACTCTTCATATAACACTAAATCCCCAATGGGACTAGAAAGCTCTTCTGATTGAAACAGCGTTTTCTTTCTTCACAAAGCAATTGCAAACCTCAGAATAGACCTGAAACGCGGTGGCAGACATCAGATAAATGATGCACTGGCAAGAAGAATAGTACTGCAGTTTAAATACTCTTCACCAGACGTGAAGCATTTGCAGAGGATATGCCACTGCATCCATATCTCCGATCTGTCATCACAAGGGAACAATTAATTGCAGTTGCAAAGTATTTTCTTTCCCTGTGCAGATCGATTAGCCCAGTGGTTCTCAACATGGGGTCCGGGGACCACCAGAGGTCCTTGAGGGGGTTCCAGGTGGTCCCCAGCAAATTGATGCATTATTAAACTTCACCATTATTTCATTTACAAGAAGTGAACACAATTAGAGAGTGTAGAAGAATGACTGTTTTGATCATAGCTTCACTGTTATCTCTCTACCTACAATAAAGATCGTCATTGAATTCTGAACAAAATCATATCTAACAATAAAAATATTCTCAGATTTGGGCCAGAGAGACAAAATCTCATCAAATGGGGGTCCATGGCTCTAATGTGGACTAATGGTCCTTGATACGAAAAAGGTTGAGAAGCACTGAATTAGCCCCCCTCCCTGAAGGCTGAGGCCTGAATCCTGCATGTCACCCTCTTCACGTAATGAAGAGACAGCAGGTGTCATGTCTGGACTTGGCAATCTGCCGCTGACACGAGAGTTAGAGTATTAAATGGACTAACTGCCGGCTTTACCGTCGAGGAACACCGGTGTCCGAGCCCGATCATTACCATAGCCCCTGGAAACAAAAATGACATTTGTCTGACAATAAAATTGGATACTAACCTGTCTGAAAGCCGTCTCCATTTGTCTAGAACAAACGTTGGTGTCGGCAAACAGTTTGACACACTTTCCCTTGAATGCGTAGAGAAGGCGAAGCCATCCTTTGGCTCACAGTAATGGCCCCTCATTGTTGGCTGCGGAGGATGTGGCGCTATTCATACCGGTGGATGATTGAAAAGAAAATTGAATCCCTTTTGATGTGATAAATGTGTCTATTACTGCATTTGCACACAAAATGTCGGTGGAAATTATAGTGGGAAGGCAGGGCTCAGAGGGGAAAATACATAGGGATGGCATATTGGCTAGCTTTGATTGGAGCTGAAATATAAATATACTGTACCGGTAGATGAAATGAGACCAAGCTCCCTGATTTTTCCACAGGAACTTCACAAATGAAAGGCCTTGAGAGCCTCAATTGTAAGACTATATAAAAAGGTTAAATGTCTGCATAGCTCTCTCCTCTTTCTCTCTAAAGAGCTGTTTGATAAAGGACACCAACAAATGTTTGCCTTGTAATAAAAGGGAATTTTCTCTTTTCAAAAAGTTCTGAAAGACAGTGAGAAGCACCGGGAAGAAAGGGGCCATGGTGTTTTTGTGGTGCATAGAGTGTTGCACTTGTGAAGGACACGTTCATTTGAAGTTGTTAATACAGTTGATATGAAGTGGTTCAATCTATACATCTATCAAAATGTTCTTTTGAATCTCCATTTGGGAGCTCTTTGTCATTTGGAAACATCTGGACTCAAGGTTAAGAAGTATGATTCTGATAATCACATTTTCCATTTACCTTTTACATATCCCTAATGACTGTTTTACTATATGGCCATGTGTAACATTTCTGAACATATTGGCATTTTATCCACATTCATAAGACATAGCTGCAGCTCCAAATTATTGTCTTAACGTTTTAGGCAATTACCACTTTATAAGGGGAACTCTTCTTCAAGGAAGTTTTTCTCACAAATTATTTAGATGTTCTCTATTACTGAAACACAGTGCAAAGTACTGCGTATTACCTGAAAGAATACATGTGTCAGAACAGAATGGGGAATGCTTGTTTTTTATTGGTTATAAAATGCTTGTAAAAACCTGATTCATCAGAGAACGGTTTACAGAGCACCAACTGACATACGAACATATAAACCAAGAGCGAACAAACATCAAAAAAGATGTCGAGATGATTTCAGAAGGAATTCAGTGACTTGAGTTAAAAAGGACATGTTAATGTCAAAAAGTCAAGAGAAACTCCAGCAACATTAACTCAATTTTGTTACTCTTTGATGTTTTCTCTTGAACACATTGGCGCTTTGTTGATCCTCTTATAAATCATTAATTTTCAAGGCTCAAAGGCCCAAATTTTAAGACTTTATTTAAGGTCTGCATTCTCCCCATTAACAATCATGATGAGGAGCGAGAAAAAAAGATGTGAAAAGATAGACATAAAAAGTGCATTTGTTAGAAAAGTGTCTAAGCAGTGTGTGTGTGTGTGTTTGCATGCATGGGTTTGTGTGTGCCATCTCTTTTCCACCACTCCTCTTGCTCAGCTGTGCTTGAGAGGTACGCACACTAACACAAACACTGACTCTCCCACTCTATTCTACAGCCGACCCTTACATTTTTAATCGAGACACTCATCTCTCTTTCAATACACAACATCTTTGATGGTGAGACGCTCTTTGATGGCAAGTGAATTTCATTTGCGTCTAAAAGCTTGCAAAATATTCGGTTCAAGACGATCACCACATTCGTGACTTCTAAGCAATTACTGTAATGATGCAAAATGGTAAACATTGGCCGAACATCTAAATAATTTAACAGACTGAAAACATGCTGCTCCAATGTTTATGGAATTCATTTTGTGTTTACAGAATGATCATGTTGAAATGTTCCATGGCATTGAGCTAGCATGAAAGGTCATGTTTGAATGAACTAATTGCATGATATTTAAATGGGTCTTCTAGATTACATGATGACTCGGGTCAGACAATAGACTCCACCCTTTTAAAGTCTGGCTCCTACATACGAGCCAAAAGTAATGCATCTGAGAATCAAAGTCATCTTATTAGCCTGATTTCTGACATAAGCTTACTTTTTAGCTTGAATGAAGTTCAATGGAATGATAAGTTATGACCTAAATTCTGCATTCAACCAGTAGGACTTGCAGTGACGCTCAGTTTTAACGTTAGAACAACGTGGTGGGGCTTCAAGCATCGGGGAAATGTGAAATTGACTGCAAAGACTGCTCAGTTTTAGAAGAGAGAAAATAAGCTTCCAAGCGAATACACGGAGTGTTCTGGCTCAAAGGCACTGCTTTCTACACTTTTGAGACATTTATTACTCATTTGAGACCTAAAATGACAGCTGTGAATGAGCATATTCCAGCATAGACTAAGCAGTGGTGGAAAAAGTACTCAAATTCTTTACTTAAGTAAAAGTATCAATACCATAATGGAAAAATACTTCATTAAAAGTAAAAGTCCTGCATTGAAAAGTTGACTTAAGTAAAAGTATATAAGTATTAGCAGTAAAATGTACTTAAGTATCAAAAGTAAAAGTACTCATTCTGAACAATGGTCAGAGTGTTACATTATTGATGCATTAACCTTTAAGACGTTGTATGTTGTAGGAGGTCTAACTACTCTACTACTCTACTACTCTACTACATATACTGTTGGGGAGTTTAAACTCGAACAATGCAACATATTTTATGAGCTTATCTTGTGTTTTGCATGTAGAACCTTATTCTGCAAAGTAACTAGTAACAATAGCCGTCAGATAAATGTAGTGGAGGAAAAAGTACAATATTTCCCTCTGAAATATAGTGGAGTAAAAGAATAAAGTCTCATAAAATGGAAATATTCAAGTAAAGTGCCAGTACCTCAAACCTGTACTTAAGTACTTGAGTAACTTTCCACTTTGCACGAAACTGCACTTTATGGACCTTTATGGTAAACAAGATAGTTGCACAAAATTCTTCTCTTCACAACGGCTTCTTCTTTTCACAGCGGCTGCACAGGATTTATCATGATCCTTGTCATTTCAGAGTTCAGAGGAAACCTTGAGTCATGACCTGACCTGTTTTGGCCTCTTCTGATAAGTATGAGCATCACAGGTCAAATAGTTCACCTCAAGAACAGAGACTTAATAATTTATTCAGCACAACTTTATCTTAGGTGGGTCTTGCATACCAAAAAATATGAACAAATGCTATTCAAAAAGAACTCTTGCAGATCCCTTGCTTGGATCCCTTTGAAGGTGTCATCTACCGTATGTCTGCCTATCTCCATTTATTATTTGACCCGTTGTGAACTTTAGGATTATCACAGCTCTGAAATCTTTTATTCACATAATGTACAGTCAGCTCTATTCAGACAGAAGCACACCTTTTTGTGGCTTCACGCTGTGATTAAATTGGCTGTGAAATGGACCAATATAAGGCTACAGTGCAGATTGCCATCTATTTGAATGGGTTTCCAGCAACAAAAAGTTAAATAATTGGAGCCATGTTTCTTGGACACTTATATTCATAAAAGTATGTCAAGTATATAGTCAAACATTATTTCTTTTCAATGACTTATTTATGTGTTCACTCTGTAAACCTAAGTGTTGATATCGTTCAAGTTCTATTTTCAACATTTTTGCTTTTCAATAGATTCAGCCATGGCGCCACTTGGCACTGAATCACTCTGAGGCAGTGTTCAATGCACAGTCAGGGTGAATGAGAACAAATAAATAAGGGTCTGAGCTATCAAACGGCTTGAATCGTCACGCTCCTGCTACAGAGCCTCAAGATCGATGTCTGTCCCTCCCAATCCAGTGTTTTCACATTGGATTCTATTTATCTGCAACACAAAGTTAGACCATAACAGACCGACTACAACACTGAATGCGTCTGCCCCAGAGATCCAACCAGCGGTGGTTAATAAGTAAACCCCCCCACAAACTAGTCCATGTTGCAGCAGTGGGGATGAAGATGCCCATAGGAACATTGGCCTCTGATAAGCAAGCTGGTGTGCTGAGTCACCGGACAAGTGGACAAATCTTGACTCGATACGAGCCAAGAGTTGAAACATTACCACTTATATCACTGTGTATAGCTCTGTTGTGGATTACCTCACCTTCACTAAGACTAAGGAACTCTTCTCTTCAATACAAACGGAGAGTAATCAATTTATTTGGAGCTGTCTGTCTACCTCGTTTCAATCTCTTCTGTTCATTTTAGAGTTTAAACCCGCATTGGACTGTCTAAACTCAAAAGTCCAACTTTGGATGAAGTTTTGACTGTGGTGGGGGAGGCTGTACTCTGCTCATCTGGTTTTAGAGCAGAATAAGACTTTGGCCTGAGAGGTCCTGAACGAGTTCTGGACCTCAACATTTTTGACCGTGAAAACCTCTGGGACTATACATCTGCTTTATTGACTATGGATAGTGGTTCTCAGCTTCTCCATCTGGACATTCATGTTGATGAGCAGGAACCTCGTAGAGGCATCCTGGACCTCCTCAGCAGACTCCGTCCTCAGTGGAAGGCACAGGACATTCAGATGAAGGCAAGTGAATGTTATGTTGGGGTTGGTTGTTTATTTGAAGTTTGGACTTTCACTGGAGTGTCATGATATTTCAAGAGACCTTAGACCAGGAGTTGCCCAATTTATTTGGCAGATGAACCTCCAGTGACTTCAAATCATTGGGAACTGTGTGTTCACATTGCACTTAATGCATCAGACATCATAAGAACAAACATCATGCTGCTCTTGTGGGCTGGTCAATCACAGCTGAGTACTTAAACAATTAAACAAGACGGCTGCATGGAGAAGGTTGCCGTAATTGTGGGAGTGGATGGTGGGTAAAGAGTTACCCCAAAGGGACGCTAGATGGCTGTGCCTTTACTAGCGCCCCAATCGTGGCTCTACAAAACACAGCTATCAGGAACTTCATTTAGCCTCGCCTTCCAAACACCTGCTCCTTGGTGGCTCAAACTTACATTTAGTGTCCTTGGCCTTAGTATTATGTCCACGCCACCATAAAAGTTCCAATAAAGCCATCTTTTTTCACAAAACGCAGCTTGTGGGAGCTGGGAGATACAGCTAATGCTAACCTGTCAGGTTAAATAGAATGTTTTAGACAAAGTATAAACCTTTCTGTCATCCCGAAGTCCCGCAAAGTATTGTGTGCACCCCTTCTCTCTCACAGGTTTTGGTAACACTTTACAATAAGGGTACACTAAGTTAAGGGTTAGTTAACTAATGTGTAATTTACCAATGGTGTTCATGTTAACTAAGGTATTAATTTATACATTATTTAATAGTTTATAAAGATGACTATTAAATAAGGTATAAATTAATACCTTAGTTAACATGAACACCATTAGTAAATGATTACCAGACACATTAGTTAACTGTTAATTAAGGGTTAGTTAATGCTTATTAAGCATTAACTAACCCTTAATTAATGTGTGTTACCCAGGTTTTGGTATATTGCTGAGGAACCTTTACTCTGAAGGGTCGGCGTCATCAGCATGGTAGTATTAGCTGTAAAATATTTACTTGTACAAGCTGATACATTTTTCAAGGTGACAAACGTGCTCCAAAAAGTAGATAACTGCAACCTATTATACTCTTGTCTATAGGTGGAGTTTATGGTTGTATTGTAGTTTGTTTCAGCTCAGCTTTTGTTTACATTTGTACACAAAGAAATACCAAGCTGTGTATATGTGTATTACTGAATATGGTCCATACAGTTTTCTCTCGCCTTCTCTTTTTAAATTAAAGCTCTCTGCAGCTACAATGACACATCGGTGCCATGCGGACGGCGATGCAATGCGACGTGTTCAGTGGAATTTGACTGCTAACTGGCAACCATTTATGTATTGTAGCATTCAGCACTATAGACACATTCCTTAACATTGTAAAATCAGCAGAATAAAGCCAAGGTAACTGGACAACAAGAGTAGACGTTGTTGGATTTTTTTGGAACCCCGGGAATTGTGTTGGCTGAGTGTCTGTCCTGAGCAGGATAATCCCATTCTGGTCCCATGTGCAAACACGAGGTCCAATCTTTCAGAGAAATAGGGTTTATGTTTGTTAGGTGACAGCACATTGGGTGGGTGACCTCTCAATCTAGACCAGGTCCAGTAATGTACACAAAGGGTAGATGTTTCCCTTCAGTCCCCCAAACCCCCAGCAGCCCCTTCAATGATGTATTGTGTTCATTTGTTGTTTGGAATATATAGCATATAAGGGAAGGTCAGGTATTTCCTGCAACTCACACAATTACTGCATACTTGTATTTGGTTTAATTAGTGTCTAAAACACTGATTAAATCATAATTTGGGAGCTGTTACGTGGAGGGTTGTCAGATCATGTTTAAATGTCGTAAAAGTTTATATTCACATGTATTTGATCAACTGTCATGTAATGCTAATATATACGTCTTTCATCTGTTGCTCAGCCATACAAATCAGGGTGACAAAAGGCATTCCAGCACAATGTCCTGTATAAGCCGTGGTATACATCCAAGTGGTGCTCAATGCACTAGTATGAATACTTCATCAGATGTCAAGGCGGCCATGTTTGTTCGCTCTCGATCTAGATGAAAAACTGTGTTCCATGCAGGTCCCATCAGAGACACAGGAAAGGCCTTGGAGACTGTAGGAGTGAATGAGAGACAACTGAGAAACCACTGAATGACGACAAATGTCCAACAAGGCCTTGTAGGCAAACAGTATTGTAGTACACATGCAGTACAGGCAGGAGCTGTGTAGGAGGTGTAATCTTTAACATAAGCCAATTCATAACCAATGAAAAGCTGTAGCACGCAATGCTTTTCAGTGGAATGGAACTATTGAATTCAATGTGTTATGCATGTATGTATTTACATGCATCTATTCATCTATCTATGTATCTTTGAATGTATCTGTGTATCGTTTAATGTGTACAAGACTGTCTTTGTATCTGTCTGTTCTGTTATTTTTTTTATTGCTTCAGTCATAGAGCAATGGTTCAATTTTTAAGATGCTTACTTCAATAGGCTTCAATAGGGTTAGGGTTAGGGTTTTTTCCTAAATTAACACAAAATGTACCTTACTGTTTCCTTATGGATAAATATGAATAGCCTACAATATTATGACACTAAATAATTGATCCACTTGTTATAGTCTCATTCACGTTTCAAAACCAGTAATTAGTAGTGAATGATCATGCAGTTTACTAAAATAATTGTTTCCTTAGCTTTATTTATTGTACATTTAAATTGTACGTTGTACATTGTAAATGTTGTAACACAAAGTAATTGAATACTTGTTGGCTGCTTTTATTCACCTTGTAATGCATTGAGTGCATCCATGTTTAGTATGATTTGTCCAAGATTGTTAGGGATGAACAGTAACTCAGCCACCTACCAGCTGTCTAAACACAAATACTTCCCTGTGATGGGAGATATTTAGGCTTGTAAGGTTTCAGGCAGGGTGACTCCTCAACATTGCAGTGTTTCACTTGCAGAAGAGTTAGAGAATAGTGATATAAACATAGGAGGAGAGAATGCATAAAACTTGTTATAATTCTAAAGCCTGTGTATATAAAATCATAAATGCCTCCATTTATAAAGAAAATATCCTTATTTACAAGAGGTCTTTGTTTTCACAGTGCTATTGTTGTTATCTGTAAAGTTGCACATAATAAAAGCATGATGCTCTGTTGTCATACTGCAGTTTTACAGCCTTGATGGAAGCGTTATGCAGTGACTCTTAGCAGACTATTACTGTGTTGAATATTTATGAGATACTCTGTTGTAAATAAGGAGGTTTAGGAGGTTGAAATCGATGTCCAATGTGTGCCATCTTTCACGTTTCACTTCATTACTACTAATATATGTGTTTTACGCTCTCATCCAGAGAAACCAATGAGTGCAACAGTACAGTAAGCTTAAATTTATAGATTGATGACATTGCAATCAAAGTCTGTATGATAGAGGGTTGTTTTGTCCCCTTCAGTGCTGTTCTGTGTTCATTTTCCCCTTGATTTCCCTTAACTTCCAGACGTTCACAGAGGGCATCACCAACCAGCTGATGGGCTGCTACATGGGCTCTCTGCAGGAGCCCGGCTGCGTTCTGGTGCGGCTGTATGGCAAGATGACGGAGCTCTACGTGAACCGGGACCGGGAGGTGGAGATGTTCCAGATCTTCCATGCTCACGGCTGTGGCCCGCAGATCTACTGCAGCTTCCAGAATGGCATCTGCTACGAGTTTGTGAGGGGAGCGGTGCTGGATGATGAGCTGCTCCGCCAACCCTCCATCTACAGGTCTTTGCCAGAAGCCTGGCTGTTTCATTTTTTTTTATTTCTTTTATAAAGTCGATGTATTCAGGGAGGGTTTGCTGAGCATGCATGCCCTTTTTCAGGAACGTCCTGCTTCACATTCACATATACAGATATTCACACCTGGGAGCTGCCCAGTACAACCACAGTCTTCTACTGCTGGCCACTGAGCAGCTTCACTGGAAAATGTCGGGGTTGACTGCCTTGCTCAGTGGTTTCTTGACCGTAGCTGTTGAGGGAGCGGAGAACGCCGCTAATTCATTTTTCCATCCCAGATTTTCCCAGTCCATCTGGGGATTCAAATGAGCAACCAGCTTCTAACCCAATATGTCATTATCACACACTAACAAATTCATAAATCCATGTAGTTTATGTGTAGGTAAATCCATATAATTTATGCGCAGGTTAACGTTTTATTATCATCTTTGAGAGGCAGAAAATTATTCACCCAGCATTTCATCATTCTACAGTGTTTCACCCTTGCAGAAATATTCACAAAAACCTGGAGCAACTGATTATGTAAAAAGTAATATTATGCCCCTTTAAATGTGGGTTGGAAATGTAATAAAGCCTGTTAATAAATTCCCAAATAATGTAATAACATCACATTGTTACATTTACCATGATGACTTCATAAGATATTAACTGATGATGTAATAATTATTGACTAATAGTGTAATAACTTAGTTATTGAGTGAATTCATTCTTCTTATTCTTAAAAATGATTACACTTAGTCAGTATTATAATTTCATCCTCAGTTAATAAATATGTTAACCCCTTATGAAGTCATAATGGGTCATAATAAAAATGTCCCTCTATTAAATTTGATCAGTTATTAAATTATCAGTTGCTACAGGCCTAATGCAGGTTGTATGGAGAGTAAACTGTGACACCATACAATGAAATTAATACCTTAATCAAAACACATGAAGTGATAGCTGCAGTAACTGAAGGATTTGCACTTCAAAATTAGTTGACAAATCGTAAATACAATATTGTAGGTTTACATGGAGAACAAGGGAAACAACACTGTGAAACATTTCACAAATTTCTCTTGTCTTTTGTAAGAAGATGCTTTGTGTGCATGTGTTTGTGGTCATGTGCCCAATAGAGAATGCATGCTAGTTAAGCATTTAAATCGTGCTGATGCAGGTTTTTTTTAAATTATTATTATTTCAGTTGAGTCATGTTTCATGTTGAGCAATGATGTTTAGTCATGCCCCCCCTTCCATCCATCACTCTGATGATAAGAGGCCAGCATCGTTATTCTAACCACAGGACAGTAGGACGCTACACAGACAGCCAAGGCCGAACCCCAGGGGCGCGATAGACATCAATCACCTTGCGCTCTCTGATACCCTGTGTGAGGAATACCCAGAAAACTTAATGTCACCACTGAGACGCCTCGACAACGAGCACTCAAGTGGTCAAAAGGTCACAAATGAAATGGCGCCCATTTTTGAAAAGAAGAACAAGATAAGAGCGCTAAATGGAAAGGGAGTTGTGTTTCTTCTCTGATAATGGTTGTTTTTGCAATAACAGCGTCGCCCAGGCTCATCTGGGAAAATGTTTTCTCTGCGCAGATTGATCGCAGCAGAGATGGGGAGAATCCACTCGATCCAGCCTAAATGCGGTCTGCCTGCTGAACCTTTACTCTGGACCAAAATGTCCCAGTTTCTCACACTGGTTCAGAACAATATCAGCGACAGCCCAGTCGAGCAAAGGTGAGCTAAAAGGTAGAATTCTGGCCAAATGGTCTGAATGTATTTTTTTCTTTAGAATTTATCCGATAAAAGTTGACTGAGCACTCTTGCTTTTTTCAACAGTGCCCATCCTGATACTCACACAGTCATTCACACTCACAGTCCAAACACAATCTTTTACTGTTAGCTAAGAGACTAACTGCCTTGCTCAAGAGCACTTCTGTGTTCCAGCCAGTCCTTGGATAAAAACCAGCAAGCTTTCAGTAACTAGCCTACTTCTAGATCCTTAAGGCACCGGAGCCTCCTTTGACGTCTTTTCTTTTTCTCACAAATGCCAAATGTACATTTCCTCGCTTCAAACTTGCCCTCAGTTCTCCTCTCCACCCATACACTGTCTTTTAACTAACAGATATTCTTGGGGTTCTCGGGTTCAAGTTGTGCTGATGGTCTTTGACACAGTCAGTCAGTCACAACTGCCTGTCTTGCCATGTGGAGAGAGGTGACCACTGTGAGCTGGAGGAGGAGGTGGGGGGGGGTGGCCTCTGTGGCAATGACATTGTGTTATCTCCAAAAAGGGGTCATGTGGTGAGAGGTGAGAGGGGATGTCCAGACACTACAAAGAAGCAGACGCTGGGCCGCTGGCTTCCTGCAGAGCCTTCCCTTATCAGTCAAACGTTCAGCCTTGTTTACGTTTGCGGCGAAGGGGTCGGAAGTCCACGCAAACTGGAGCTGGAAAGGCCCGAGTCCGCTTTTGAACAACTGCAGCTTCTTCTCTGAGTTTTAGCAAGCGGACAAAGTAATTAGTGCCGGAGTGGGTCATCCATAACAGAGAGGGACTGTGGCGGAGAGGGTTTCTTTCATGATAAGAAAGAGTTTTAGCTTCCTGGATTCAGAGAGACAAAAGTCCCTCAGAGATCTGAGGGAAAGTCAGTGTGACTGTGGTAACCTTTCTGACATCAGGAAGAGAAGACACAGACTACCAACATTTTCTCAATCAGCATATCATTGGTTACTCCAGTATTTCAGAAGTTCTACTCCAAGACGCTGTGTATCAATTTTGGAAAAATATACTTACCTGAAGTTCACTGTTCAATATTTCAATGGATCCAGTCTGTAGAAATGTTATTTTGTCCACCAAGGACTTCGGTTACTTACTATCTTTTTAGCAGTACCACTATGTTTCAGTTTTACACACATTCTGTAACAGCAACAGCACTGTTTTTTTCAAATGGTGGACAAATATTTCATTTTGGAATGAAACTCTTCAGTACATCCATGTGTTATTGTGCATAAACACACATCATTGGAGACAAAGCACAATGCGATCACAATAAGGATGAGCACGTTGGATGAATTTATGCATGCATTATTTCCTCAAGACAAAGAGTCACTTCGGAGGATAAATAGTATGCATCTTGGCGACCAGATTGCACCACATTTAGAGGCCCAATAGATGGTGCTATATTGTGAGACATTTGTGTGACTGAGCCGCCTAACACACAATCTACTGCTCCTCAAATACAGTTAGAAATACAGAACAAGTGGAAATGATCTGGAAAATATCAGTGCGTAGGACAGAAACGATTACATAGCATGTTGGAAAAGTACTATGAAGTGATGGAGTATATCACAGCACAATTCAAAATGAGATTTAGATTTAAGGTTCGTGGTTAAAGCTTATGTTGTGTGTGTGAGTGTGTGTGTGTGTGCATATCCACCGTCCCCTTGAGAGTGCAATTGCATGTGTGACACAGCACACACACAGAGAGAGACAGAGACACACAGAGGAAAAAGAATGAAAAAGGCAAAGGAGATTTAAACACGCATCAGAGAGACTTTTGTACTTGAGAATGTATGAGTGCTTGTGTGAATGTGATCTTCTGAGGAAACGGAAAAAGAAAGGCAGCAAGAGAGAGAGAGAGAGAGAGAGAGAGAGGGAGAAAGAGAAAGTGAGAGAGCAGGAAGAGGCTGCACCTGCAGAGGAGGTCTTCAGCTCTCAAGTCACCCGCTGTGCAGAGAGAGAGAGAGAGAGAGAGGGAGAGAAAGAGAGAGAGAGAGAGAGAGAGAGGGAGAGAGAGAAAAAGGCTGCAGCAGCTGCGAGGTTTGGAGAGAGAGAAAGCGCAGTAGTAGTCAGAGATGGGAGAGAAAAGCAATGGAAAGCAAGAGAGCACAACCTCCTCTTCTCCCAAAGGCCCCCTGCTACGTCTCCCGTTTGCACTCCCACGAATCACATAAAACTGCAAAAGAAAAAAGAAAAAAATCAGCAGTGCTCGGCTGGTGTTTGAAATCATATGTAAATAAGGCACATTGATAATGAAGCGCCAGAGGAGGAAATTCCACTAATTACCTTACTGAGACTTGACTGGGAGCAGGAGGCGAACGTACTTGACGTACTGTTTTCATGAAAAGGAGAGAAAAGAGAGAGAGGAAAGGATCTGATGGCAAGACGACAGGTTTCCATTTAAAGTCAATGGAAGTCTTTCATTTAGCTTTTGACTCCATGTAATCGTGGGTTTCTATGATAAAGTCAACTTGTTAGGTTAAAGAAATGGATGGCTGAAAAGGAATCAGGGTGATTCACCAAAGAACTGTGTTTTTATTCATGTTGTAAGAGAGGAGTTAGATAAATTATGCATGGCAAAGGGGATCGAATTTTTATGACAGAAAGATTGCATACGCAAATAAATGTGAATCAACTTGGGCAACTATATTCTAGGCCTTTTTGAAAATGCTATTTGGAATTACAATTTACAATACTTTTACCATTCCAATTTACAGTACCACTCTAATAACTTTTAATATAAATTTTCTCTTTTAAAGCAACATGGTGAATAAAGTTGTTACTTTATCCGAAAGAGTCAAACTCAAATAGGAAGAAAGTTATTTTTGACACATATTATTTTTTCCACACAGGCTGATTGAATAAAGACAGGCTGTATGACTGAGAACCAAACGGCCCACCCGTCTGTCCACAGCAGGGACAAAGACGGACTGAACAGACTAGAAGAAGATAATAATCAAAAGGACTCGGCCTGTGGCTGAGGATGTGTAGGAGGAGTTGTATAAGGCAGCGGAGCCCCTGTGTCACGACTGTAAACAAGGTTCCGCTCCTCTGCTTTTATTGTGCGTTCCTAACAGGCCTCACTAAATTATGTCGACAAGTGTGTATAATACCGGAGCATCTGTTTGTTCCCTTCGAATAAATAGGTAGAACAGTGTTTAAATTACCCTCTTGTCCTGGCCTGACGACTGAAAAGCAAACATGAAAATTAATTAGGAGTCGGAATGCTTGCGCAGCATTTCTTCCAGGTGCATTTTGCACTGACGTCCAAGGACATTAGTGCCGTCGTTGATAGATAGAGTAATCAACGGAGTGAAAACAAGGCATGTAACCTCTCCATGAGGCTCGCTGAACTGCTGCGATTTACGAACATGTTGTTCCCTGAAAAGAAGAGTAGAGTTCACAGTTCATGACAAAAGTTGCCCACAGTACTTCAGTATAGAGGCCTATTACTCTTTCAGCCAGCAGCGTCAACTGTAGCTTAAAAACTTTTCTCCTCTTTCCACTTATACAACTTGAGGTCACATACTAGGTTCGACTGATATGGTTTTTTGAATGCTGATACTGATATTTTTTAGACTCCTATAAACAATTTTTGGTGTTGATATTCAGTATCGTTAATTTTGAGCATTGTCATGGGAAAAAAAATACAAGAATTCAGCATTTCTCCCATAATTTTGTTATTGATATTTTGCCAAAAGCCTCTGAAACAGCATTTAGACCATGTGACACTAAAACTAACCCTAACCCTTACATTAAGCCTTTAAATGAAGAATTAATAAAAATTTTAAAAAAAACATAACCGAACAATTAAATGAATAAATAAAATGTGCAACAATATAAAATTTAATTGCAGGTTTTACAGGCTGTTGTGGTCAAGGAGGAACCTCCGCCATATTGATAGTGGACAAAAGTGAGCCAAAAACACTAAAAACATACCCATCTTATCAGCCAAAATCACAAAATGGGGAACTGAGAAAAGTGTCCCATCCTTCCTAATTGAGACGCCATAGATTCTCTCTATTTGCCCAAATTAAATCCTGGTGTTTGGTGTCGACGCTTCTCCACCCGAATCACGTGACCAATCACAATTCAAGAAGAACTGAAATGCAAACTGTCTCCTAAACTACGGCGTGCAGAGAAAGCTGAACTTCTCTCTCATCCCTTTGGTATCTTTTGGTATAAAGTGATCACACACCGGCCGGCTTGGTTGGTACACAAGACACATGAGGCGCTGTGTGCAGTTACATGATTTCTGGATTTTGACGTCCACAAAGCTCAAACAGTTACCACCCGCTGGCATTTGGGGCCGCCATCGTGTGAAGTTGCCTTGTGCAGCTTTAAATCAAAGAAGTTTCCTCTTTCGCAAAACATTCTTTCAAAATTTTAGAGTGACAACCCTACTGCCTCACAAGACAAATAACTTCACTGGTTTTGTCCCTCACAGTCCCATGCCTCTACGGGAAGTGCCCAGCTCTGAGACGCTGTCAGTGGAGATGGAGTCGCTGAAGAGACACCTCTCGCAGATCGACTCGCCAACCGTCCTCTGTCACAACGACCTTCTGACGAAAAACATCATCTACAACCACAAAGAGGGTGAGGGGCGGCCGGGCGGGCTTCAAATCACACATATTCAACATATTGTGGATATAGAGCTGAAATAAGCGGGTTTGGGAATTATTATGTGGGCACATAGCAGATTTCCATCAGTCAGAAGCAATAGCACCAACTGAATACTGTTAGGGATAAAAGATTGCTTTATCCTAGTCTCATTAAGTGGAGCCCTGTGTCTCAAGTGTCTCAGTATGTCGCTGAAGTGAAACGGTAAAACGGACGAACCTATTCCTTTTCAACAGTTTGAAATAATGTAGCTTACAGAGTGTTCATGACTCTCCTCTTTATCTTACACAAAGACGAGAACCTTTGCACTTGTCTACTGAAAATACTTTCCCACTTTAATAAATATCTTACCACTTTTGTAGTCTCCCTTTATTACTTTTTTTTTTTTCCTCACAAAAGGCAATTTAGCGTCCTTGGACATTGCAAAGATCATATTTTACAAGGACAGTCAGGGTGACTTTCCATCAATAGAGACTCCGTGCTCCTTTGACTCCCACCTGGTTCTGTACCGTCAACAATGGAGGGAGAGTCGTCAGTTATACACCCATACCTAAGAAGTGTCCATCATGTTGTCCTGGTAACCACTGCTACTCTTCCTCTCCTCTGTCAGGAGTGGTGAAATTCATCGACTACGAGTATGCCGATTACAACTACCAGGCCTTCGATATTGGCAATCACTTCAACGAATTTGCTGGTAGGTTGATGTTGTAATGTACAGTGCAGTTTAATTTAGCTGCAGATGTCCTTCGGGGCCAAAACATAATAGTATTGCATATATGTAAAATATTTCATATATGTGACGCGTTCTATCGTTTTCAGTCGGAAGTCGCAACGGCGCATTTGTGGATAAACGTGATTTTATGAGAAAAGATCGATTTTTGGCTGTTTTGGGGTTTCAACAGATTTTAATAAAATAAAGCCTTGGCTTTCTTTCTGTGTAAAAATTATTGTGAAATTCAACCGGTAAATATAGTTTTGAAGCTCGTAAAGGTCGGGTGACAAGCAGAACTACTAGCTTAACGCTAGTTTGTCAACAAAGCTCGCATTCCTCATGTTGCCAGGTTTGCGGTTTTCAATGTACTTGGAAATGTTCTAAATGCTGTAGGACTTAAAACGCTGTTTATAAAGTTTGCCAGGGTTGTATTTTGAAGTTTTGTTATTGGTTTGTTATTTTGGACTAGTTTCATTGATCATTTGACTGTTTATGGGTTGGGTTTAATTGACACTGGGAGGGTTTTGTCGCTACGAACCTGGCAACACTTCTCCCCGTCCCTCTCTCCCCTTACCAAGGTGTGTGTGTGTGTGTGTGTGTGTGTGTGTGTGTGTGTGTGTGTGTGTGTGTGTGTGAGTGAGAAAGAGAGAGAGAGAGGGAGAGAGCGAGAGAGATTTAATTTAATTGATATTATTAAATATCGCGCAATGGACTGATATAATATCAGACTACTTTTTAACACTTAATTGACTTTAAACTTTGAGGCCCTTTTTCTCAAAAACATAGTTTGGAAACAGTCAAGACATCAAGAGGTGCATCTCACTCAATCTTTGGAGTACAAAGATAATTTTGATATCACCAGAAAGCTTAAATTCTCCTCTTTCCAACAGTGTATTAAACTCAAAATGCTTTGAGGGGTCAATGTGACTGGAAATGATAGAGCAGGTCACATATATGGAGTGATATGGAGAGTCTATTGTCCACACCAGTTTGTCCTGTCCCTTTGTCAATGAGCTCCTGTTATCTTTCTGCCATGTGTGACAGTTAGTGAATAACTGGTGTGTACAGTATGTATTCTGCTCAGTGATTAAAGTGCTTCTGATTCTGATCTGTTCTGATCACCGCAAAATCATCAGTGTCAATTTAACTCTGAGAGTGTAAAAACCAAACATCATGTCAGTGTTTCTATAAACTTCAAATAATTATTCAAGTTTAAGTTCAGTTTATTTCAGTCAGTGAGCAGTGAGAGTCAGTGAGCAAGGCAATACACACACATGTACACACACATACATAAAAACACACACAGTACCATCGGATGACATTTCATTATGACATGTATAGTAAAATGCCTTCATTTTAACTTCATCACCGTTAAGAGAAGAAGTGCATACAATCATAAAAATTCAGCCCAGTAACAAGGAAAGAGTTTTATATTTTAGGGTTAGCTCTAAACCTAACCCTAACCCTAACCCTAACCATTGTTTAACAGGGATATGACACATGTATTTAATATAAGGGACAATACAAGCCATGCTATGGACATTGTCACAGAAAAAGCAACACTTATCAACACTAGAAAATTTGTGTGTACATGACTTTTAGGCTGATTACAGCCAGGACTGACATCATGACTGATTTCCAACATCGGACCGAATCCACGCTACACAGCTAATTGTTTGTGTTGATTTTTAGTGATAATTATTTGGAGTTGACAAGTGATAGAGCTGATGTGGCTCTGGGGCGGCTGTTCAAATCTATCAAGTATTGAATTAATTAACTTTGATGGGTGTGGACTTACATAAACACTGGCATAGTGCTGATTTTTAACGCTGACGATTTTGAAGTTGTTACACTCACAGTAACAATGTTTGTTTGTCTGTGTGTGTGTGTGTGTGTGTGTGTGTGTGTTGAAGGTGTGAATGATGTTGACTACAGCCTCTATCCAAGCCAGGAGCTGCAGCGAGACTGGCTGACGGTCTATCTGGAGAGCTACAAGCACAGTTCAGGACGCGAGGTCACTGTTACAGAGGGAGAAGTTACGCAGCTCTACATTCAAGTCTGCAAGTTCTCACTGGTAAGTGACTTCTCCCACTGACTTTGTTGAAATGTGTCATTATATACTGCCACAACACTTTGGAAAGACTTCGCTTAAGTGACAAATCTCTCAACAGCTATTTCCTTTTTGTAAGTTCTGTTTTTGGGGGGCTCAAAGATCTCAATATTATGAGATTACTGTGTGCATTTCAACAATATCCATATGTGCGCAGTTCTCTGAAACGGCAGGGCGGCAACACTTCAGCATCACATTTTAACAATTTACTTTTCCAGCACCCAAAAAAACTCTCCCCCCAAAAGAAAACCCACCCGATCCACAGCTGACCCACCGCTGTACAGAGCTTGATGGACTCCATCTGAGTTGATTAGAAACTGCCGCAGGGAAAAATGAAAGACAGCAGCCAAAATTATTTTTCTTATGACCACAATTTTCATTCTTTGGCCGCTCAAGTGGTGCTGGCCTATCTGTCTAAAACTGCTTTCATAGCTCAACACAATATGCAGAATTGTCCTACCAATTTTGGGGTGGTGTGAATGTCTCTTGAAATAGCTCAGAAATGATGAGAAAGCATATTACTTTTTAAAATAACTTATGCCTCAGCCAGAAAAGCAGAGAACAAGAGGGGGGGGATGCAGGCTGGAATGGACTAAGAGGAGCGATAACATCATGTTGATTGAAATCAGATTTTCTATGACAAACCGAGGAGGACTCTCGACTCGGGGGAAGTGGGAGAAATTGATCACTGACACTTAACAAGCCAAGTTTCCAGCTCCAGTCGTTTTGACAAGCTGGGTGTCAAAATGAAGAATACTGTGCTTGTTGATTGAGAAAATCACAGGGCAGTTGTTTTTATTTTTCATATCAGATTTTAGGGCCTGAGCTCAACTATGTCTGTTTTATTTATGTTAAATTTTCATAAAGATTTTGTTTTACGTAATTTACTTATTGTACTGTTACACTCAATGCAATCCCCTCAATTCGCTAACTATTGCTGAAAATACATTTGTTTTTCACCAGTGTTATTCTTGGTTATGAACGGAAATCCTGAGAGGCAAGAGAGATTATTTCTTCTTCAGTTTTGCCAGGATCACTTATCGAAGTTCTAACAAAATTGGCACAGAGAGGAGAAGTTGTGTGATTGCCCTGAACAGACAAATTTTGACTATTTCACGTAACACACAGATCTCACTATGGACAGAGTTTTACATGGTTTCACAAATTCAAAAAATCCAAGCAATTACCAGATGAGATAAATAGTCAAATTGTTTCTAATTTCCTTTTGAAAACCTCAAAAATGGTAATGGACTTTGATGTTTTAGTGTATTCATTTTTTAAAATGAGGTTTGTGGGGTTTTACCATTTGTGTCACTTGATAATTGCTTGGAAAGATCAAATGTGTGGAACTGTATCACATCCAGGCTACAGTTCAGTGTCTATGCTACAAATGAATGGTCAAAACTGAGGAACCGAGGAAACCACGTGGCCTCCACACTCCACATCCGAGCAGCTCTGTGTCTCCACTGTGTGGCATTGACAAAGAGTGGCCAGTTGCCAAAGTTCTGCGGAGCGAAGCTGCTTCTTTCGAATCTTAATCCCGCGCGAAGTGTGCCAAGACACAGTGGGGTCTTTACGACTCGTCCTCTCCTCCGCAGGGAACCCCGTGATATAGAGGCTAAAGCCTGCGGCTCTGTGATGTCACCCTCCCCACACATCTCTCATCTCCATTTTTCTCAATGGCTCCCTGTCACTGGCGGTCTCTGCTTAGCGTTAGGCTAATGGTCTCTTAATGGAGAGGAGTTATTAATCATAATGGAAACACGCTCAATCTCTCTCTCCAACTAAAGACAGAGATTAGAGATGAAAATCTGCCAGGGAGCGGAAAAAAAGCCAAGGGGAAACCGCACATTGCTCTGCAAGTATTTCATTCCACCCTTTATTTGATTATCAAATAAAAATGTGATTATATCACTGGGCCACAGAACAGAGGCCTGTCTGGATCTTATTAGGACTTGCTATTAGTGGTCCTACCATGAAGATTTACAATAAGGGTGGAGAACAACAGAAATTTATGGAGGCATGGAAGTCCACAAGCCTAAGTGAGCAAAACCATTAAGGAGGGAACCATTCAATACAGAGGTTTGTCATTCTGACTGTGCAGCATGCAATCGGCACGCAGCGACAGTTAAGGGAGTAGTTAAAACGCCACAACTGAAAGTCATTGAAGTTTGTTTTTAAAGAATGCAATATGCAATAGGGAAATGTATCAAAATATAAAGACATCAAAAAATAGGACTAAAGAAATACAAACATCATGGAGAAGCCAAGTGTCGCCTGCGATGTTTGAAAAATCATCAGCACCAAGGCTTTTCAGAAGTGTAAAAATACTACAGACATAAACCAAATTTTTACATCTATAAAATGTATTGCAATCCAATTTTCTGGGTTATTATGGGGTGGCAGTGTGGCCCAGTGGTAAGTGAGCTTCAAACCTTGTGTCAGCAAGCGTCTGCCCTGCTGAAGTGCTCTTGAGCAAGGCATTGACATCTGACCCTGTGCTCTGCCCCGCCTGGAGGGGGGCGAGAAGAAAGTTGCCTTGTTAGGTTTCAGTCCATAATGATTAAACCCACATGAGGACTGCATGGCACTCACAATTTATTGCTGCCATCCCCCTTAAAGACACAATTTAATATTGAGCTGACCATGCAAGTGCAGTCACACAAGGTTCCGTAAGAGTTTGATTTCTATGGAAAATAAGCTTTTTACAACATCAACTCATCATAAATCATGTTTACAGACAATACAAATGTAGAAACACTTTTTACAGCATCAAAACACATGTAAAACTCAGAAAGAAGAAAATTTCGGCAATCCAATAAATCACAATTTAAACAAAGCCAGTGGTGGGCCAGCAGTGTTTCAACAGCGGGCGACACAATCAAATTAATAAATACACACTTTCATCTTCAAGCATCTTATAAAATCATATTATACATACATATACATTTTTATCATAGACGATCCTCGTTGCGACTGATTCCTTAACTCTGGCAGCATTAGTGCCTTGCTCTACCCATTGAGTTACATTGGGAATAGAACCACTAACCTTGGCAGTGATAGTGCCAGGTCATACCCACTGAACTGCACACTGTTTGGGTCTTGAATCTGGTTTTTTCCCTCTCTTCCACCAGGCATCCAACTTCTTCTGGGGTCTCTGGGCCATCCTGCAGGCACGATACTCCTCCATTGACTTTGACTTCCAGAGGTTTGTGCTCTTCTGAACGTATTACTTCACACCATCATACATCACTTAAATACACACAAATATAAAAAAATATATCCAGCGCACTGAATTCAAGCACTTAGTACTTTATTGCAATGTTTAGACAAAGAAGATCTTCATTAGGACTGCCTGACAAAGAGCTTGTTGGCTCTGCAATAAAAGGTTGGGAACCTGAGTCTAGTGTGTGGATATATTTTTTTCCATTTGTGCTTCAAGACTTCTTTTATCCAGCGTCTGGCATAAAACAGGTTGGATATGAACACTTCTACTCTTCTTGTCACTTATAAACGCAGACAAAATATTTACATATGAAATTCTCTGCCTGTCTTCGCTCTCAACCTGCACATTATGTAAAGATGAAAGCTGCAAGACTTTCCCCAAGAGTCAAGACTAATTTCTTTCATTTTTAAACGGTAACGTCTCGCGATCCACGTAGGGAGCGCGTATCTACAGAAGACATTCCTCACTACCGCACCCAGACAATAAAGTTCACGAGGGTGAAATGTTTCCCTCCACCTCGCCCCCCCCCCCTTTTTCCTCCTTTCTCCTTTCCCTGTGCGCCCCACACCCGCCGCAGTTGTGATGGTGATCCTAATCACTATTGACATACGGCACCCTCCCCTCTGTGTGGCTTTCTCTGCCCGCTTGCTAGATCAGCGACAGGGCCCCCGCCGCATTTCGATCTGGACCTCGGAGGAAATGTGATCCAGAGGGGTGCCGAGGCACAGAGGCGCTATTGTTCCAGTGCCGTCGGTCCTCCCTTACATATACCTCTCTCATCCCTGGCTGGGCCACATGCGCCTGCTAGACGTCTGCTCCGCTAAGCCGCCGGCTGAGGTTGTCCTAAAGTGCATGGCGAGGGTCGGGTTACCTTCCTTTAACTAGAGGGTTAACTGAAATGAGCTCAGAGCGCACAGCAGTAACTGTGGGGTACCAGGTCTAACGTTTGAAGGTATTGCTGCTATACACACACACACACACACACACACACACACCTCTACTCCCCCCTCCACTGCTATTTTAAGGATCCTTGATCATTCATGCTGTAGAGAGCAGAGATTGCGGATGGCAACGGGCAGCGGTCAAGTTAAAGGTTCTCCCTTTCATCTTTTCATTTAAAAACACTGACGGTGAGCACACTCCACAGCCTCTACCCTCATGTCGGCCATTATTGGCATCAGTGACCTGTCCGTTAAGACAGCAGAGGAAACACGAGCTAGGTAGGATGCTGCTTCATGCTTTTGTGATAAACAGCAAGTTCTATTAAGTAAGGAGATAGGGAGTTAGGATTAAGCCCTGTGTGTGTGTGTGTGTGTGTGTGTGTGTGTCTTTACGCCTGTTTCCTCCCACTGGTATCCCCCTGAGCCAAATCTCCACTGGCTTCCCAACGAGTGACAGGCGTCGCCCAGGCCTTGTGCCTTAACCAAGGCCAGATGTAGATGTGACAATAGGGAGCCACAAGGGGAATGCAAACCCGCCCTCCCTCTACCGTCCATATTTACTTTCCTTATATGATTTTATTCATGTGTTGAAAGTGTCTGCGAGTCAGCGGTTTAGATTTGTGGACGTGTTGGCAAGCCGAGCCGTTATTTGACAAAGACATTATTATGAGGAAATGAATGAGGAGGAGGCCCACTGTTTGGAATAGTCTGACTGCAAAATTGGGGGAATTGTGCACAAAAGCACATTGTGAAAGGGAATACCTGCTTTGGAGGGCGTTCATTTTCCCCCGCTCCTGCTAAATAGAAAACGTCTCAGTTTCATCTCTGATGATGATAAACGTTAAGCACGCTAGTTTTAGGTGTCCGCCTTAATAAAAGTGGGGATGAATGGGATTGTCTGTGAAGGTTGCTGTTCTTTTAAATAGAGAATTCTCAAAAATAATTTCATGGGGCCAAATATTTTCAGTTATGAAGGGTGTGTGTCTGTGTGTGTCGGTTGGTGTGTGTGTGTGTGTGTGTGTGTGTGAGTGTGTGTGGATGTGACAGTTAGAAATATAATAGCTACAATGTAAAGATTATCATAATTAAACTCAAATTATTTTTTATTTAATTCAATAGAGTAAAACAGCATGGCCAGTGAATGACATGCGTGACTCTTCACATTAAAGCTCTGTTCAGTGACCAGTTTAATGAAATGTCCCTTTAATATGACTGAGCTTTATCAAGTGATGTTTAATTGTTCTTCACCATGCAGGTTTGAAATCACTTGAATCAATTTCTAGAAATGTTACCGTCAATGAAGTCATGTCATTTATCAACAAAGAATTGTTAACACATTTTTCAAAACATACTGCAGAGGAATAGAGTGTCAGTATATCTCCTGAATTTGTTGAAAAAATTAAAATTTGTTGAATATGTACTTCAGCTACACCAATGACTATCATCCCATAGAAACGTTTATTCACCATTTCCCTTTGACAACTTTAGAGATGTACTGTAACACTTGACTGTCAGTATATTCCATATCCGAGTGTGATCAACAACAAAAAAAAAACGGCAACAAAAGTTGGAAACGGCAAACAGCACAAGCCAGGTTTGGCTTCGACACAATGATGTGAGAGCGGTTTTACCCGGAGATACAGATAGAGAACAGAGAAGTGGAGTACGAGTACCTAAAAGGCATGTGTTTGAATTATTTTTTTGTCTCACCGAGCGAATATGAGAGAGAAAACTGATTTGACATTGAGGAGTTTAGTGAAAGCCCTGATTAAAGGACAAACTCCTCTCTGTGCCTCCATTTTCATTTGTTTTTGACACTTCGCTTAGTTTCAAAGGGTACAGTATAATGGCCAAGGGCAACAGCGTACTCAGACATCAGATGTATTGAAGTGTTCGACAACATGGCTTGAACAAATACAAAACCACTTTTCTTGCGGTTAACTTTTAAAACGTGTCGAGGCTTTGGCACAGCTTTCAGGTTCAGCGCTTTATTCAAGCAGAGAGGAGAGACTTGATAATGTACTGTCATGCAAGTTCTGCAAACAAAAACATAGGTGCAAGCAGACCTGAGATATGACCTGTAAGTCACATTGCGAATGCATGAAAAACAGATACTTGATGTTTGTTATTTCATGGCATTTCTGCTTTATTATATCGTGCATATTGTGCATAACGATGTGGAGAAAGACAGGCAGGAAAATGTGAAAGCGAGAGACAGATAGAGACGTGTCTTGAGCCAGATTTGTACGAGTAACATTACAAATACATGGTATGCGTTTAGTTCACTGAGCCACCTGGAACATATCTGCTTTTGAGGCTGTTTAGATGTGCGGCCAAATATGTCAAAGAGCTCTTCAAGTAGTTCAAATATTTGAAACCAATCTATTCAAATACAGATTTTCTTAGGACAGGTGACAGCAGTTTATCATAAGAAAAGACGACTGAAGTTGCCTAAATTCATTCGCAGTCTGGAAAGTGTGGAGAACAATTGCGAACTTAAATGTACGTGAATATTTCTTCTTTCATGTGTCTTCCTGCATCAGTCTTGAAATCAATCAAGGCTACTCGGAACTATTTTCACAATTTTGTTGTCGCTGCCAACTGGATCCGACTCCATCTCTTGTTTTGCTGACAGGAATTCTTTCTCACAATGTTATGGTCTCAACCCATAAAAAAATATTTTAGCAAAATCCTTCAGCCTGACTCTAATTCTACTGTTTGATCCCCGCTCTAAAGAGTTCCCTGCATCCCTGCATTTCTGTAAAGAAACTGAAGAAAAGGGAAATTTTGAAATTTTGAATTGCCTCTCTAAACCGCTACCGACTCACTTTTAAGGAGACATTCTTGGAAGAAATATGTTATAATGGTTCATGGGAAATTCATTTTCAAAACATTGTGTAATTTATAATAGTCTCTAAATTACACCGCAGAAGCCTGGAAATCAAATCTGACGCAAGAGAAGATGAAAGAGTACGGAATTATCGGATCAAATCCACACTGCTTAATTTCCATTTCTACTGACCAAAACGTGGTGATGCTAAGCTGCAGCTCAGTTAAATATTTACAGTCATTTTGTTTTGTGAATATATGTTAATGTAAATCTATATGTGAATGACTGAAAGTGCATTTTTGCCCTTTTGTGTCTGTTACAGATGCCCATGCCCTGTGCATCCTGAAGGCCTACACTCTTAAAAAAGGATGTGCCATTTTCAAAACATCTTTGGACTTAACACAACATCAATCAATAACAGCACATACTGACCAACCTATTCAAATGCATGTTTCTCTTGGCATACATTTAATAACTTTTCAATGCAAACACACTGTATGTTGCACTGAAAAGTTTCTAAAATGTGTCGTACCAAACTAGAAACAGACTTGTTGAAAATGACACATTTTTTTAAGAGTGCACAGTGATATGGGTCTGGACCATATTTCGATGATGTTCTCTGATCGTTTTGTGTCCTGTCCTCTCCTTCCAGGTACGCCATGGCGCGACTCAACTACTACTTCGAGAAGAAAGAGGAATATTTCGGATTGACGCTGAGTTAGAAACAGAGCGGAGAGCACCAGACATTTTTCAAAAACAAAAGTAGCCGCAGCCTGTTCTGTGCACGTTATGGTCCATGAAGAGTTTTCAGTGGTGTCTTTTTTGTCTAAATGTACACCAGTATGTTTAATCCATCGTGACACTGTAGGCAATGGATACGTTTTTTAATGTGCCTCCTATTGTTTGTTATTCCAGCCTATAGGGTGAGTTAATCTGTTTTGCTATCACTGTGATTTTTCAAATATTTGTTTTACCACAGTCAGTACGCCGATAAGCCTATTTGGCAAATTGAGATGAAGCTGATGCCAGAAACACATTAATTGTTCCCACATTTAGCCGAGTCGCATAAAGCCACAAAAACTGAGCCTGATCATAAAACCCATAAGAGGGTTATTTGCAGGCTTATTCAGCGTGCGCTACAGTTCTGCTGGAAAAAAAACACTGTTTCCATTTCAACCAATTTACAAGTACTGTATTATTTCAAGATGATATTCTCTAACTTTTTCTCTTTCCTGAAGATCGATGATGATGTTGAAATTAACTGTAAGACTAGGGATATACACTACAGTATACTGTATATATCTTCCAGGATGTCCACCATCCATAGACTCTGTCAGGAAACACACTCATCATAAATGTAACCATTTATTGCAACAAGATGGTAATACATTTATATTTGCCGTTTATGGCTTTATGGTACTCCCTGCATTAGGTTGAAGCAGCTAGCCTTCCCACCTTGGTGGCTCCAAATGGCAGCGAGAGGTAACAGTTTGAAAAATGTGAACTTCAAAAACCAGAAATCATGTGATGTGACGTCAGTAAACTGAACACAGCTCGCTCATGTTGACCAACCCGGCCGGTCTGTGAAGCTTTATACCAAAGGAAACCAAAGAGATGAGAGAGGAAAAGATCTAATGTTGGTGAGTCCAGCTTTCTCTGGACAGAGCGCTGCTCACTGTTTAGGAGACAGTTTGGATTTCTTTCCTAAATTTTGATTTATCAATTCCTGTGGGTGGAGAAGTGACCATACTGATCCCAGAATTTAATTTGGGCAAATGGAGTCAATTTATGGGAAGACCAAAAAAGGGAAGGGATGCTCTTCTCTGTTGTAGCCCCTCTGTTGTGATTTAGACTGAAAAGACAGGTGTGTTTTTACATAAAAATGTACTACTAGTGTAGCTTTAAAGTAAAAAATCCTCCCTAAAACACTAACACTATTAAAAACAGCTATGGGCAATGTACCTTACATTTCAGGGCCCATTTTGTTTTTGGTGGTGTATTTTTCTTATTCTTGTGGATAGCGTGCCAAACATAGATGAAAGGATGTCATGTTGAGATATTTCTAGTGCAGCTACAATGGAGTTTGATAGCAGAAAATTTTCCAGCAATCTACAACATCAACGGTAAATGTCAGGTTTTGGCGTCAGTCCCTCGGAATCAAAGAGCGAGGGCTTCTTTCTAGACTCAACATTTTACACCGACGTTCAACAATCACACAGGGAGAAATCCATCGTAGAAGAAGCAGAGAGACCAATTTCTACACTGACCAGACCAGAATGCAATGCAGCCACAAGACATGTTATGTTCTGAGTAAGAGGCGTGGCCCCAATGTTCACAAACTAGTTGGCTAACTTGCTACAGTATATATAGTTGACATGCCCATTCCCCCACCTTTGACTAAAAGCAACAAGTAGCCTACAGGCCCCTTCTCTGGGGGTTGTCGAGCAGCATTCTGGGAAATGTAGGAAATCACTAACTGAAGTAGAAGTAGACGAGGCAAGTTGAGGGAAAGTGAGTGCAACAAAACATTACAAACAACTCTTCATCACAAAATAACTCCTGGAATAAAGTGAACATCACAAATTGATGATACATAACATACATACATAAGAGTATGTTCATCTAATCTTCATCTAATGATTAAAAGCATGCTACTAAAATTGCCATCTGCTATAATTGGCTGATCTTTGGTACCAGGTGTTCTATGGAGTACAACAGGTGGTGACATCACCTGGCACCAAAGATCAGTCAAAAGCAGATGGCAATTCCAGTAGCATGATTTTCACCATTAGATGTGAGGCTTTACACAGATTTGGGTCTGGGGTTTATACTCTTTAAACAGCTATGCTCAAGGTTTGCAGGGATTGGTCCAGTTCAGCCAACCCCCTTCATTGGTTCTGGTGTGGTGCAGCTAGAGTGTTTACCAGCAACATGAAGTTCAACAGCATGAATGAGTACAGAGAGCAGCTTGGTGGCCTGGTGGCCACTGGTTTGATCCCTCTGCGCCTTCTGTCTGCTCCTGACCCCTCTGCTGAATTACATACATGTATGTGTGTCTCTGAGGGATTTAACAAATTCCTAACACTGTATTTAATATACCAATTTCAATGCTCTAAAATCCTCCCCCCAAAAAGAAGCAAATAGACTTAGAAAGTGCTGCATTAGTTGGATTGTGATCAACTGATGGCAATATAAACTCCACATGACT
This sequence comes from Centroberyx affinis, assembly GCF_046629955.1. NCBI lineage: Eukaryota > Metazoa > Chordata > Actinopteri > Beryciformes > Berycidae > Centroberyx > Centroberyx affinis. The sequence goes on from NW_027280932.1 coordinate 75,858, forward strand.
CTCATGTCCTACTGCAGCTGAACTTATATAATGCTGCATTTGGACTGAAATGAAATTACTAATGATTATGTAAAATTATCAAAGGAGCATTTTCCCAAGTTGACCTAAGTTCCCTTGGGTCAGTATTCCCTCACCATGTGGCTAAACCGCTAGAAACTCACTTGGTTTACTCATTTATCACTAATTCAGTTTGTTATGCTCATTTATCTACAGTATTTAGACGAAAGGGAGAGTTTGAGGTTTTGGTGACAGGAGTTTTTGCTATGTTCTGCTGTTTCTACTATGTTACAGTCAACACAAGCAACACTATCTTTGCAAGCTACACAAAAAATAATAACTTCGCCAGTTTTGTCTGTCTTCCTTTGCATAAACATGTCGTTGACCCGGACCAGTAGATGTAGATTTTGATTTCTGATGTGGTTTTGATAGGACTTCACTATTAAAATGAGAGTGGTGAGCGAACGCTGATTCCTCTCCAGAATTTATGTCAACTTCAAGTGCATTCAAGTACTCTTCACTGCGGAAATAAAAACAAAATGGACTTTATCATTCTCCTCAGCAAGTGTTGTCCAACTGAAGCCTTTAGTACTTTAATTACCTGAAATAGCTGGTATTTCACATTTGTAGGCCTCAATCCTTCATAAAAATGAGGAAAAGTAGTATAAACCATTCACCTTTTTGCTGATCATTGTGAATAATATGTTTTACACATCTCAGACTTAGAAACTGCTTTTTACTGGGTGATAGCTACCTAGCAGAGATCTGTTGGGAAAAGAAGTTGAAGGTGAAGAACAATCAATGAAGGTGCTATAGTGCTTTTTTTATGTTTGGATTGCCATATCCTATAATTAGGCTGTTAATTTTGTATGCAATGTACATGCATGGCGTCACCAGACATGCGTATTCTCATGAGACAGAGCTGCATGGGACACTGGTACAGGTGAAGCACTATCAATAGTAAGTACTGCACCTAATATGACGCTGGGCCTCTCATAATGGAGAATAAATTACCATAAAAAGAAAAAAACTGCCGGCCATGGGATCAACAAAAGTACTGCAGCATAGAAACTGTTAAAGCTGCAATAAGCAAAGATTTTGACCACTAGAGGGCGACAGCAACTGAAACTAAGTTTAAAAACCTCACAGCAAAGCCGCTGCACTACGGAGGCCGGAAAAGGACAAACATTGCAAAGCACCATACGTATAAAGGCTAAGCTAAGCTAAACAAACCTACGGAGAAGTGTCGCCGGTTACCAGTCTCGCTTTGCCAGACATTTTTCCTGCTGAAGGTTACATGTGCCACAATGACAAGTGAAGTTAATTTATTAAGTTAACTGCTTCACTTCGTCGACTCCGCCATTATGAGGAAATTTTCAGGAATGGGAGGGGGTGAGCGCCGCTTTTAAACAGCGAGGGAGGAGCCAAGCTAGTTTTACAAAAAAATTGAAAAGTTACTGAATGGACCGGGAGAAGCTTCGTTCAGGACCAGAATTTGACAACAAGCTTTAGAAAAGAGGTGAAAACAGCAACATAGCCGGCCCGCGTGTGTGGATATTGGTTTATATCATTGTGTATCAGTTAAAGCTGGACTAAGAGATTTTCCGACCACTAGAGCGTGACAGAAACTGCAACACATTTATAAATAAACCACAGCAAAGCTGCTGGACTACGGAGGCTCCAAAGGACAAACCTAGCAAAGATCCGTGCATAAAGGCTATTGGTTAAGTACTTACGGAGTAATGACGGCGGTTACCAGTCTTGCTGGTAATCATAATTTTTTTCAGGGATGGGTTTCAAGATTGGTTCAAGGGTCTGAAATTGCTTAGTGCAGGTTTAAATCTCTACATAACACATATTGGGTTCAGGATTGGTTATAAGGTCTGATATCACTTATTGCAGGTTTAATTTAAAAAAAGAAACAGGCTGCAGTTTTTAGCATCAAGCAGAACCACAGACACACTGTACATAATGTGAATGTAGTTCTAAATGTTCATATGGAGGTGGCAGTAGCTGAAATGTTAGAGAGGCAGGCTTGTGACTGGAAGGTCGCAAGTTTAAATCTCCTGACTGACTGGGGAAAATCTGAGGAGGGAATGTGAATGAGAAACACTTGTTCAAGGAAAGCTTAAAAAGCTTGAAAAATGTAATAATATTACATATGAAAACGTAATGCATGACTTTCCTGCTATTGTCATGGGGTTCAGTTGGAGTTGAAGCTGAGATAAGTTCAGGTGGCATCAAACCCTACCAATGAACAGCGTTCATAGCCAAAACATACAGACAGACAAATCTGTTTAGCTTGTCTCATAAACAATTTAGCAGCCTATAGTTGTTCAGACAATTGTGAACACTGTTGGTTGGGGTACAGTGAATGAGCCGAGCGAATCCGACCATCTGAAATACATGCAACATGTCAGGAAATGACATTGAGAACTCTGTACTCAGTATAATTGCATTAGTCTAGTGTCTTTATCTTTGAGGCAAGTACAAAAGGGAATGTGATTGTAAAATTTCTTTAAAGGATCACGGCAGGTCAAAAGGAGAGGAATGGCAACAATGCTGTTCTTTACCTCCTCATGGTCGCACACAGTTCCACTCATCAAGGCTACAGCCGTGTCTTTGAGTCAGACAATCCAGCAGCTTTCAAAGAGGCATTGTTTGTTAAATATATAATATTTAATTAGCGGACTAATGCACTTAAAGAGACCCAAGGACTTTGACTCAAAAAGGAGAAAATTGGCCTTTTGTCCATTGCCCATTTTCCTCAAAAAGTGCTGTAGATTTCTTCTTTCACTTCTAATTGCATTAAAAAAGAAGTATAGACCTTTATGCAATGTTTCAAAGACATTGAAACACAGACACGACTAAAGCAAGTCCTTTCAAAGGGAATGTGTTTTTTTGTATGATTTTCTTTTATTCAGGTATTGCATTTAGCTTTTTAGTTATTGTTGAAGGCCTCCCAAGGCTGACCCTTGGAATTCTAATTAGTGTTTCCCCCTCAGACTAACTTTATACTCGAAAATCATTTATGTTCAAAAAGAAATGGAATTGAATGGAAGTTAACTTTTGACAATACACAGTTGTTATAATTTTTCATTAGGTGAAAACCATTAGGTGTTTAGCCATCCACTGTCATATACTGTCTACCTCACATCTTTATATGAAGGGTTTCATTCCAAAACAATACATAAAAAAAAAATACAAGATCATTCCATTCTCTAAAATGTTAGCATTTAGCAGGCAAGGGTCTTGCAGTATATTGGCTATAAAAATGTCTTTCTAAAATTAACTCTTTGTTCATGTCAGTAATAATTTTGTAGGAGAAGGTGTTAGTCATAAATGATGGATATCACATTTTGGAACAAAATTCTGTATATTAAGAAAACATCTCTGCATTCACTCTGGTTTTTGTTTCATACAGTACATAATTGCATTGAAGTGATCCATTTAAATCACTGTTTACTCTATATATATGTTTACTACAAAAACATGCAAATCTGGTTTTGTGATTACCTGCAAGCAAGTAAAGCTTTGTGTACAACTGACCTCTATGAGCTGTGGCCAGTGATAGCTCTAGTAACTTAACATGTTAGTTTTTCAACTCTTGTAATCTGTTACTTTTAAAATTAGAATGTCGTTACTTTTATTTTTCTTTCATATGATTTCATTTTCGTTAGCACAAATTTTAAAACATGCAGACAACATAATGCTAATTGGAAAAATCTTGATTTACTGTGACAGACTGACAGTCTTGCATTGCATTTTAATGTAATGATCTTCTACACACTCAGCAGCACAAACCCTATTGCTATACGGTTTTTGAAGTGGGGAATGCAAAAGTACTGTAATGACTTACTTCAAATAAAAAGTAACTTTGTAACACAAATTTGTAAGTAACATAGTAAAGTACTACTAAAGAAGCCTACCCCGTTAATTGTCTAATAGGCTAAGCTGGGGAAAACATATTGTTTAGGTCATGGTTATCTTTTTGTTTTGTCATTGGTGTTGCTTTCTCAACCAGATCTCTTTTTTAAACCTTTGGGACGTCCTGTTTAAATAAAAGTTAAAGTGGTAATCTGCACAAAACATTTTTTTTAATTTTGTTGTATTTTGTATTTATTTTCTCATTGCTGTGATGTTTTTGCACTGTACTTCCCAGAGATCACCTGTCAAACAGTGTGGGTGGGACTGTGACATCTTCTTCCTTGGATTTTCTGTTGATGCAGTGTGAGTTTCTGTAGGTGGCGCTCTTTTCTTTGTCTGTTCAGCCATGGTGGCTATCACTGCTCATGCTAACTACCCAGTTCTTCTTCTGTTTATTCCAAACAAAACGCTGTCGTTGCTGCTGGAAACGTAAAACGCATCATGTCTTGTGTACAAAAGGATTTTTACTGGGAAAACCTGCCATATCCAGTTCATTAAAGCTTTTACATTTCCTATTCTAAACACTCTTGTCAAGATGGATGCTATTGTGTTATATCAAGTGGCAATAGAAAGTAGCAAAACGGACACTTGTTTAGGTGACAATATCACTGATTATTACTTTAAAATGAAAAAAAAATGCTAATTAATAAGACGTTCTTTTGATCTTGCTCTTGGTAAAACATTTGAAGCTGACCCTGGCCTTGATAAGCACCAGGTTGGCCCTTCAGTGGAAACCTCGTCAGTGTGATCACGCCAACGGAAGTGTTAGGGTCAAGAACCCACTCTTGAATCAAAAGCATTAGAATGATTAAACATCATAGGCTCTTAGCTCAAAGAGCACGGTAGCGTGCTGCAGTGCCATGACCATTCTGTATGGTTTAATGAGTAGTGGAGCTTCCATGAACATAAACAGGGTGGCTTTGATGCCTCATGGAAAGAGCCTCTCCAACACGTCTGAAGGAGTCTCTCCTTTGTAATAACAATTTATAATTCTCTTGATCTAAAGGCCCGATTGGTGCGGAGAAAAAAAAGAAAGGATTTTGTTCTCTCTACTTTTAAAGACTGTTTTTGATATCAAAAAGTGAATTTGCCTAGAGGGCCCATCCGAGTCGAGGCTTTCATGAAGAAAGCGTGTCATTATGCCTCATCATCCCACACTGTAACCATGAGAAAAGAAAAAGGTAAATTCAAAGCCTGTGTAATCATTGCTTAGTTTGTTAGTCTCTCTCTCACTTGAAAAACACAATTAGCACAGTAACTAGGTAAGTGGTAAAGCACCTCAGACATAACTCCAGCTTTTAACTCTTACTTTTCTTCTGGTTGTTTGTCTGGCTTCACTGATGGATTGCATATGTAATTGTACCATTCCAAAAAGACTTCCAAAAGAGTTTTTGATGATTCCAGACCAATTAGCAACAAAATAGGTTAGCAATACGTCTCTACAAAAACTCAGAGATTAATAGCCTTTTTTATTGCAGATCCATTACAGCATTTGTTTTAACTTGAGTGGGGTTTACCTCATCAGCATGATTCAGTGTGTCAGATGACGTGTCAGTGACAGAAAACTAAACTAATCTGACTTTCAAATTGCTTAAATGTCCTGGCACTCGTTTTATCAGATGTGACAAGCCCCACCCATCTCTCGTACTCCAAGTACACAAACGCTATGAATTATTTGCAAATTTGACTTGGGTCTATTTGACTTTTTGTCACCATTATTCTGACTGCTAATAGCTTTACCTTTAGCTTTAAGTAGCTTTAACAACCGGAGGAAAATCATGGACTATGTCAGTTTCCCTCTGGAATAATTAAAGTATCTATGTATGCATGTATGTATCTAGCTATGAGACTATGGGTGCACTGTAATCATCTACACTATGCTCCCTTAAGGTGGTGGAAGCATGTGATCAGACAGCAGAAATGGCATTTAACTCAAGTCTACATAAGGTATCTCGCTTGCTAAAGCGCATAACCAGCATAGGATATAGCACCACTGCAGTTATGCATGAAGGCTAATTGCTGTATATGCAGTCCATTTCCCCTCCAACGTCTGCTAATGTTGAGGCTGACAACCCAAATGCTACATATAGAACATCCCATAACTCCCATAGGCATGCAGGCACACAAATTCATACACACACACACACACACACACACACACACACACACTCATGCACACACTGAAACAATCCGTCAACTTGCAAACAGCTAAATGTACATCCTGCAGAAAGGAAAAAGGAAAAGGAAATGTAAATCATGACGACTTATTTAACGAGATTAGCATGGCAACAGCACAAGTATGATTTCAAACACGCCTCCCAAGAGCTATAGCACAAACACACACACTAACACACACACACACACACACACACACAAACGCACAAACGCACACAAAGGAGTGTGTGACAAACTTCCCGGCGCCCCTCGCAGGGTGACGCTACAGTTGATTTGGGAATTACAATTAGATTTATGATGTGGCTGCATATGGCTGAGCTCTCTGTCTCTCTCTCTGAAAGGCTGGGACTGGCTGTAGCGAGCACCGGCGCCGTGGCGTACACACCACAGCACAGTCAGAATGTGTGGCGTTACCTCACACACACACACACACACACACACACACACACACACACAATGGAACAATAGGCCACATTTACCGTAATGGGCCACCAAAATATTAAGACCAAGTGGAATAGCTTAACTTTGGAAACAGAAAGCCTTGTGTTGGAAATTATTAGATCTCTGGAAAGTAAGAGCGCTATTTAGAGTAATGGAAATCAAATTCATGCAGCTCTACCTGAAACTTGTACACAGTGTTTTAACATGCAGAATACTGTAGGTATGAGTGCTTTTTGGTGCATGAAAATAACATAGGCTCCAACTAATTATCAAAACACAAACTAAACATTTCAAACAAACACACTCATCGTAAAGCAATGATGAAATGACAGATTTGTAAGGAAAATCTCAGTCTTTACTTTTTATTTTTTTTTTTTTTGATTGTCTTTCTCACCAAGTTGTACTGACACTTTTAGAGCCAAAGCTGGCTAATAAATACAATGAAATGTTAAAACGCACAATTGAATTTCAAATACAATACTCATCACAAAATGTGTGTGTGACCAGGAAACGGTGTCTGCTTCTGGAGGTCACTACTGACGAGAGCATGAGGTTACCTTTAAAGGGGTCAAAGGTGATGTGACCCCGTTTGGCGGCACTAGAGCTACGGCAACAAAATCTGCTTAAATAATTGAAATGCTTCTAGAAAAAATGTCAATTTACTTGAGCCTGGCATGTGTGAGGCTTCCTCTAGAGTCCAAACGTGTGACTTTTGACTGTTCTAATTTGTCATGTTGTAAATCAAACAACTTCACATTAGTTAATACTAAAACAAAACCCATAGCATTCATATCCAGTGCTTAGGATGTGTATGACAGTTTAACAGAAAAGTCTATGCATGAGGCAAGCGGTAGCTCTCTTTTTAGCGGTGATGCAAGCAAAACCAATGTTCAGTCCCAGCTTGAAAAACATTTCCTAGTAAAACCTTGCCAGATATGGTCATGAAGAGAAATATGAAATTAAAAGACATATGAACCAGCTAAACTGAGCACCCAGAAACCACCCTAGCTTACAGGTGTTCAAAATGGAAACATGTTTGAATTGCGGATAGGATGGTGAAAACTGACTTAAGAAAAAATATGGTGTTTCTTCACAAAAAGAATGTGACATTTGAGTAAAATAGAGGAAAAAGAGTACACACCCAGTGAGGCGCTGACTACCAGGAAAGAGGAACATCTTGCTTCAGACTGTGAAAAACACTCTGTGCTGTGTACAGAGAAGCGTGCAATTTTTCCCCCATTTTAATCTTAATAATTTACTTCTTCAAAATATACATGCATTGTAGAAGAAGCTACCCTTTTTGAAATACCAGACCTATTTAGTGCTTTTTTTTCATAAGCATATCAATTCTTTGAAACACACAAGTTTGGTGTATCCTTCCCATGTGATGCAGAGTGGATATTAAATGATTAACACGCTAATAGACAATAGCAACATTTTGTACATTTTTCGTTTCAATTCAAAATACAATTCAAAATACAGTGAAGGGATCCAGAACAGAAGAAACTCCCATCCTACAGTAGGGTCACCCTGGGGCCGCTCCTATGCCTTTTCCTATGAAGCTGAATTACCAGAGCTTAAGGTACACTTTTAAGACTTATGAACTCTTAAAGTGTCAGAGTAGAAATTAAGCAAAAGAAAAACAATCTCTATCCACAATGTCTAGGGTTAACTTTAGCCTGATTTAAAGGGACTTATCAGAGGGGGCAGACTACACGTTGGTGTTTGGTACAGTGTGCAGCACAGTAAGCTGAACGACAGACTTCAGAGTATTTGGCCTCAAGGAACTATGGGCAATGTGATTCACGAAAAGCACCAACGCAGTGGAATTGAAGAGCAGACGGCCAAATTGCCTTAGATACTGCTCTTGTAATTACGCCTCACCGCCAGAGGGGTTGCCAGAGATTACGACACTAAGTGTGTGTGACTGAGCGAGTGTGTGATGAAAACACATCCTCCCTGAGCTCTACCTGTGATCGGGCCAGGAGGGGAGCCAGCAGTTATCGAGCAGGAACTCATCTCATCAGATAGAAAAAGCTGATTGTATAAGACTTTTTTGCAGCATTAGAAGTTAAGACTACGACATCCCGAGTGAATGTGAATGTAGGTTTGGCACATTTGAAGTAAAACTGTACAATGTCTGGGTACTTGATGATAATAATAATAATAATAATAATAATAATAATAATAATAATAATAATAATAATAATATGTGATAAAAGGGATTTGGCTCCCTTTATTTCATTGACAGTCTGAAAAGTCCTACCACTCTTTTGTATGAAAACAAACAAAACAAAAACAAAAACAAAAACAAAAAAAAACACATTCACAAGCTGGCACATCATACCTGAGCTGGGATATAAAAAAACCCATCATAAACAGTAATGTAATGTAAGCAGTTTGTCAGAAAAAAAGGTGTAGATGCACTGTATTCGTAAGAAACAAAAGTAAGACTATAAGACTACAAGAGCTAGGATTTATATTAAAACTTTTTCAAATTTCAAGTTCCGACAGTCCAGAGTTTGTACAGGCAGTGACCTGTCAGAAAAAAAGTCTATTGAACAAAAACAACAACAAAAAGAAACACAAAAAAGGGAAATACGTAATGATAAAAACTAAATCACTCATAAAAGAAACATTTAAGACCAAATAGCTGTTGAAGACCAATTCCTGATGCTTCAAAATCCATGCATGCTCTTTAGAAACCACACACAGCAATGTGTTCGTCGCTCGTTTGTTCTTTGTCTCATTCTCTCTCTCTCTCTCTCTCTCTCTCTCTCTTTCTCTCTCTCTCTCTTTTTGTCTAACTCTTATTCGCTCCTGTTAAGATTGTCAAGTGTGGGCAATTGAAGTTCATTGTCAGTTGAATGTCTGAAGGTCAGGTTGTGTTCCTGGTTTCTTGGGTCGAATATTCACATCAGCCCTCTCCTTCAAAATGGATGTCTGTCAAGATTCTGTCGAGAACTCTCTGAGCGTGCCCAGTAGAGTTTAAATCCATAGAATCCCACCTAGATCAGTCTGGGCATGCTCAGTGCATGACACAACATGTCCTGAAAGTATGCCTGAAGCGATGAGTCTCTGCAATAAACTGTGTTGATAAAAACTGTCTCTGAGTATAAGGGGAGGTGTTTTCACTAGCGACACCCTGAGCGCGCTCAGTTGGCGCTGACGGCCTCCCGCGTCTCGTGGTCGCTGCTATAGTCTGATTTGGGCTCGTCCTCAAAGTCCTCGTACATGTCCATCTCGTCTTCTCCGTTGGCGGGGTCGCTGGGCAGATCCAAGGCTCCGCCCACACCGTCGATCCTGCCGCCACCGCCGGGCTCGGCCTTCACCCCGTACGTGCTCTGAATGACGGGGATGGCCGGCTCGGGGCTGGCCGAGTTGCTGGAGCAGTCCGAGGTTAGGTGGGGGGAGGGCGTGGTTGTCGTCGCCATGGTGATGGCGCCTGGGTAGACCCCGACGCTGCCCGCGTTGTTGCCAAGGGGAATCGGTGGCTGGGGCCTGAGAAATGAAAGATAGGAGGGATGGAGAGAGACAGAGAGAAAAGGGTTGGACCATTAATAATAATAAATAAAAATAAAAAAACTGTGTATAAATACACTACCAGTCAATAGTTTGGACATTCATTTTTGTTTGTTTTTACTATTTTTCACATTTTAGAATAATAACACAAATGGAATTATGCAGTGACCAAAAAAGTGTTAAATCAAAACTATCATATATTTTAGATTATTTCAAGTAGCCACCCTTTGCCTTGATGGAAAGGCAAAGGCTTTGGAAAGAAATTCATACATAGGCATCAACTTCACTATTTATATTTGTCTAAGAAACACATTTCAAGCATTTAAGCAGAAGCCTTTAGATCAAAATGGCTTTAAGAGAATGAAAAACATAGTACATTCAACCAGGTGTGTCCAAACTTTTGACTGGTAGTGTATAGCACTTATTGAAAAACAGAGGTTACACAGTGCTTCACATAAAAACAAAGAGAAATGGCACAATAATAAAACAAGACACCAGAAGAAACTAAAAGGATAGGAATTTAAAAAAAAAGAATAAAAGAAATATGTTTACATAAAGACAAATGAGTCTCAACAAGAGATTTGATAGATGATACTGATTTAGCTAGCGAGAGTGCTTCAGGCAGGTCGTTCCTCAATCTAAGGATCCTGATGATCTAATGGGGAGCTTTGGTCTTGAGTGTAGACCGAGGAGCCGTCAGAAAGCCAGCAGATCTCAGGCTGCGCTGAGGCTCATAGGGTTGAAAGGTCTGTAATGTAGCTAGGGGCCAGACCTGGGTGAACTTCAGTAATCTAACCTGTGAAACCCTCAAATCAGTTCTAAAACTGATTGGCAACCATTGTAAAGATGCTGAAATTTAAGTGATATGGTCTCTTTGTTTAGCAGTTAAAATACTACAACCTGAAGACAAGAGACTGGCTTTTGACTGATTACACACTGATTCATTATTCCCTGACTGCTTAGCATTAATTCTGAGTCCGCTTGTCATAAGTTCAGCAGCAACACTTCTCATCGGGTCGGGCATGCCCTAACATGGAGCTTTCACTGCCAGCGCACAGTAGTCGTCCTAACAGCGTCGGCTAAATAACCTCTTAAGATATGGATGGAATGAGGGTAAATGCACATCACTCAAACAAGCCCTCTGGCTCCTCAAATGAGGCACATAAAGCAGGAAAATTGCTGTCACTTTACTCACCTAACAGTTTTCCCCCCCTGTCTCCTGAAACAATTACTGCAGTGAGCTCTGACAGACTCATTTTCACATTAAGCGCTTTAAAACAACACTGGTTTCATTATATGGAACGTGCCAGAAATTGGTTGTGTACCTCGACTGGCTCCCAGTAGCTATTTGATTTAGTTTTGATTGAAAGTCCAGGCCTGGCGAATCATAGGCTTTTTTGCCTTTGCTTGACCACACACAGTAAATGTGGCATTCAGCCTGTGACGTCTGCCTTGCTCTTTTTTTCTTTCTCTCTCTCTCTTGCTCTCTCTCTCTCTCTCTCTCTCTCGCTCTCATTCCCTCTCAAACATCTGCTTACATTTCATATTCCACTATGAGTCTGTCTGTGTCCAATTTCACTGCCCGCAAGCGCCCAGCATTGTCCTAATTTAATAAATGACAAGCTATTAAAAATCGCTCCTATTCAAAGCCGTGGCCTCTGGTAAATCCATCTCAAACACAGGCCACTGTGATGGCTTTAAACACATCCACGGCTGGTTCCTATTAAGACAATGCCACTGTTTTTTCCCCTCGCTGCGCTGTCTACACTCTAAAAAATTAAAAGGGCTTTACGGAACCTTTAGGGGCTCTTCTGATTGCAACCATTGGGGAACCCCATAGGTTTCCTTGAAAAACCCCTTAAAAAAAAGGGTTCATGAACCCTGACGGAGGCCTAGCTCCACAAGCCTCTAGCAAATGGGGGTTCTTCAAGGATGTCCCTTTTATGTCCATAATGACACAAGGAAAACAAAGTGCAAACAGTGCATTTGTACTGGGAAATACCCAAAAGAATAACCCTCAAAAATCCTTCATGAAACAAAAGGAAAATAAGCTGGATATATAATAATCTGGGGCTCACATACCATGTACCAACTAAGCCATCTGTGATAAAAAAATACCCATTTTCAGAGCAAGCTGGACTGAAAGGTCACCAGTGCGATCCCTGAAACAGCCTGAAACTGTCACCTCCACCCTCAACACTAAGAAGAAAACAATGTAGAACCAAGGACTGTGAAGTTTTCTGCCATCACGTTGCATGATTTCTAGTATTTGAAGTCATATTCAATATTCACTGACATGCAAAGTTGCCTAGTGCCGCCTTCAAATTCCTAAGAAATCCAAAACATTTGCCAGTACAAAGGATCTGATGCAGCTCTCTCTTGTGCTACTGAACCAGGGTGAGCAGCTATGTAGAAACTGACTAAGGTGGACAGCGACTCTGCTAACACTGTTGCTCACCCCACGCTGAAGAACTGCCTCATCTCCTGACGTCGCGAGCGCATCATCTGCTTATACTCGCCGATGCGCAGCTTCTTGCCGTCGATGATGCAGGTCCTCTTGGGCCGCGGCTTGTACTTGTAGTTGGGATACTTCTCCAGGTGGATCTTGCTCAAACGGGCCTGCTCCTCGTAGTACGGCTGCTTCTCCTGGTTGGTCATGGCTTTCCAGCGAGAGCCTGGGGCAGATGATGGAGATTTTAGTTTAGTTTAGTTTAGTCTAGTTTAGCTTAGTTGACGAGTCATAAAACACATATGATACATGCATCTTAAAATCATCAAGCACAATAAAGTAAAAGACTTATTTACGTTTTCCCTGATCGTGACAAAAGTTAAAACATGCATAACCAAGAGTTAGGGATTTAGAGAGTGAAAAAAGGGTTTTGACAGATTTTTCTAAACTGTTGCTCTGAGTCTGGTTGAGCACCAAGTTTGTGGTGGAAATAAATGCAATGAGCACTGAATCAGTGATTTGAGAATGCTAACATACTGTCATTTAAAGTGTACTTTAAATGCAGTCATTACAAAAGCCCCACAGAGCCTAGTGCTATCCAAATTTTTGCATTTTGGGTAGTTTCTTAAGGTAGGACGTTGTCATGTGAACAGACACCAGACAGTCTTTAACCAAGGAGGCTGTTTAAAATCAGGAGTAGATCACACTCCGCTGGCTCTTGGCTCTGGAAGAATGATATATTGTGTACTCATTATTTCCCCTCAGTAAGAGGACCTTCAGAACAAGTGGACAGGGCCATTACCGCAGGAACGCAGCACATCTGCGAAGCTCTCTGACAACTGATTATACACACACCGCCTCGCTCCTCTGTTTATCAAGGTTTATCGCAAACTTGTTCTTTTACTCTTTTGACTCAGGAAACAGAGAGGGGATTTTTTTTTTAAGGCAGCCGCCCACTCCCCAAAGTCCAGCTGTGTTATTGTGTTGGGGAGAGATGCGCTGTACACATGCAACCATGCATGTGCACACACACACACACACACACACTATCGTCTCATGTCCATTTTTAGTTCTGTTTTTTGTTCTGATACCACCACAACCGCTTGGTAAATATCCGGAACGTTATTTCTTATTGCTTCCTGCCAATAGGATTTGACCGTTCACATCTGACCATAAACATGTCTCTTATGACAGTATTAATCACTCAGACAATTCAAGAATTATGAGAAAAAGGAGTCTAAATGTCTGACTTAAGATTTCATTTTTTAAATCGTTACAAGTCATTCGTTTTTTTTGAAAGAGCACAGGATGCAAGAATGCAGGAATCATTTCGTTGAACACAAAACACCTCTTTGTTCGAGCACGTTCAAAGCTCCAAGTCAGGAACACAGGCCCCACCTAAGAAAAACCAATTTGTACACACTGCTCAGGAGCATTTCTATGTACATTCACCAGCCTTGGGAGCTCATTGGAGCCCGGGGCTGGACAGTGGAGGTCTTAAGAACGCTGCGTCCCGCGAACAACCGTAAGGCTCAGCGCCGCCTGAATGGCTATCTGTGTCGCGGAGGTTAGTATCAACACGGCTACTTTTTAACTGAATGCATCCATCACACTAGTCAGGCTAACACAGTGGAGGTCTGTGTGTGAAGTGTTCCGAGTTTGAAAAACACACTAGTCCCTCTTATAGTCTGCATGCTGCTGGTAAGAAACCCTGTGCCCTGCAGAATATAGCGGCAGGGTCGACTAGTGCAGTGATTCTCAACCTTTTTTCATATCAAGGACCCCTAATTTAGTCCACATTAGGGCCACGGACCCCCATTTGATGAGATTTTGTCTATTGGACCCAAATCTGAGAATATTTTTTATTGTTAGATATGATTTTGTCCAGAATTCCAAGACTATCTGTGTTGTAGGTAGAGAGATAACAGTGAAACTATGATCAAAATAGTCATTGTTCTACATTCTGTAATTGAGTTAACTTCTTGTAAATTAAATAATGCTGAAGTTTAACAATTCATCAGTTTGCTGGGGACCCCCCGGAACCCCCTCAAGGACCCCTGTTGGTCCCTGGACCCCAGATTGAGAACCACTGGACTATTGGGTAGAGAGGCTGACCTGTGACTGCTGACCTGTCGGCACAGTTGATGCTGTCCTAGACTCTCATAAACTGATCGAAATAACCTATTACTATTATTAACCTATTATTAACCTATTATTAAATTATTAACCTATTATTAAATTACCTAAGCACTTTTTCTGGTTTATAGAAAACTGGTTAGAGACCAGTTTTTAGATGGTCTCTAACCTCTATTTATTACTGTGTAATGTATCTGAGTCTGTCTTTATCATTGTGCACTATTGTTTCATTATTAAGGTTTTTACTACATCTCTGTTGCATCTTGAGCCTGGAAAAACAATATTTCGTGTCACTGTGTACAGTCTATGGATGTATATATGTAGATTTATGCAGCTGAGATGACAATAAAGCGAAACTTGAACTCAAACTTGTACTGTTGAAATGTCTTTGAGCAAGACACCCAAGAACCTCTACCTGTTCACTCATTTTAAATCACAGTGGATAAGAACATCAGCTACATGTATAAAATGAAAACTGTGCAAATACACTACTGAGGATAGTAGATGTGTGTTTGCTTGTGTGTGTGTGTGTGTGTGTATGTGGGTGTGTTGTTGTACTGTACATGAGCCAAAGATCCTCACAAAGAGAGAAAGAGGAGGAAAATCTTCTGAAATAGGGTTGTTAGGTGATTAAGGTTTAGGGAGTGGAGTCCTGGTTAGGCTTTTAGTGGTTTGGATTAAAGGTTGAATGCCTTCCCTCCTATGAAAAAACATAATCTGTAAAATCTCACCCAGGATCTTGCTGATGTTGGAGTTGTGCATGTCGGGGAAGGTCTGCAGGATCTTCCTCCTCTCGTCCTTGGCCCACACCATGAAGGCGTTCATGGGCCTCTTGATGTGCGGCTCGTTGCTGTTCCTGCCCCGCGCCTCCCTGAACACCCGCGCCTCCGTAGCATTGCTCCCTACAGGGGGAAGAGGAATGACATTTTCTTTATCTGCACCACTAACAAACATCATCATTCATCCTTCATACTTTCACGCTATAGTTAGTAAGTTAGTTCGTTTATTTTTTATTTCTGTGTCATGCCAAATATCTGGCCCATCCCACATGGGATTACAGGACACCACCATTTTACAAAACATACATCTTCCGTTGATACATATAAGAGCAAAAAAAATAAATAAAATGAATTACCACATTATAAAGTACTACTATATTCTTTCAGATAACATATTTGAAATGATAGGTTTCAAATGAACAATACACTTTTTTCTCATCTCCCAGGCTTTCTCCAGGTAACTTGCTATAATCTAAATGTTTCATAAGCGAACAGCCAACTCAATCTTTGTGCATCATCCATATTTACAAAATCAATATCTGTTTTTATCTTACTAAACAAAGTATTGTGCAGTTCCCAGTAAAAAGGGCAATAGAAAACAAAGTGAAACTCATTTTCTACATCAGTCAAACAGCACATTGAACAAATCCGCTTTTCTTCTTCCAGACTGACATACCGTCCAGTTTCAACCGTAAGTGGTATAAATACAAAATGAAGATAATGAGAGATGAAGATGGTGGTTGCACACAAGTCCTCTCTGGTTCTTTCTGTCACTTACACAGTCGTTTTTTAACCTGTCTTTATCCAGAGCAGGATTTTGCGGAACAGTCATGCTCTTTTTCAGCTCCGTTCTGCCCATTCATACAGTTACACATTCATACACATTCACATTCATACCGGTACACATATCCACACCTATAGAAGCTGCCCAGTACAACCACAGTCTTCTACTGTTGATCCCTGAACAGCTCCACTGAGCAGTTGTGGGTAAGTACTTCAGTGTGGTAGTATTATGTATTCACTTTCCCCTCCCAGAGTTTCCCAGTTGGTCCGGAGGTTTGAACTGGAAACCTTCTGGTAAAAAGTTTGTTTCTTTACCCCTTGGGCCCTTTTGCCTTCTTTGGGACAGGATGCTGTACAACTGCATGTATAACAAAAGGGGCTTGCTGCAATTCCTTTTACATACTCAAACACACACATACTATACACACTATCCTCAAGTTTGCTTCCACCAGATAGTATCTCAGTGCCTATGCTCCTGTGTTTACTCGTCTGATTCTAAACTAAACCACGATGAACACTCTTCAACCCCTCATCGCCTGTAAACAGCGGGGCTTTATGGGAAACAGGTGGGTTGAAAAAAGAAATAATAAAAACTTCAAGGGTATGTCCATATATTACCTTCAGGAGTTAGGAGTTAATTATGTGCATTGTGTTTAATATGGCATTATCTACTAACTGATAAACATGCAAAATACATGTAGTAAATACTAAAAAAAATGCTGATTTTGAAAAAAACATTTGACTAATATCTTAAACAAACTTAAAACATCTAGTAATCTGTACTTTCAAAGTAGCAGGAACGTCTTCACAGGCTGCCTGTCTTTGCCTGCTTTTGTTTGCATACTTGTGCTGGGTGGGATCTTCTGTGTCACAAACACTAGCTGTGCAGAAAAGGAGGCGAATTCGGCCTCTTGTCTTGTACTTGCAGGAATAATAACAGTGTGAAATTTTTCAAGAGTGTAAAATGTTGACTTTGAAAACTCTGTTTGGCTGTGGAGGGTGGCCCTTCGCCGCTGCTTTCCGAGGAGCACAATAAATATTTGTATCTGCTGAATACCTGCATGTCCAGGCTTTCTGGCGGAGGCCCCCCATAAGTGGCGCCTCCTCTCCGAGGGGCCCCCAGAGTTAAGGGTCACTGGTATCAATTTAATCTGATCAGGATGTGACTGCTTCTACCTTAGACAAGGCCTCCCCAACTCCTGCCGCTCCTTCATTTTCTATCCCTCTGTCCTGCCATTTTGTCTTCTCGGTTTTATTGTTTTTAGTGCCACATTGAAATGCAGATTGAAATGCATTCAAACCCATGGAAAGTGGATGAACAGAGTGGAGAACAGAGTTTCTAAAACCTTCCCACCCAGGACTTAATTGAGGAACCTACTCCACACCAGAAACAGACCCACACTGTTGTCAAAGAACTTTTTGGGCAGTGGAGAAATATAACTAGAGTTTAGTTTGGTTGCATGTTAAGTTAAGGTGCAGTTAAGGTGCTAATAAAATAAATAACTAGTAGGCATTATCTACGCTGAGCAGACACTCTTATCCAGAGCAACTTATGGTTGGTGCAACAGTAGGATAAGCTTTAATTCCTTAATCATCAACATTATAAGCAATCAAAAGTGAGGAGTGCAAGGGTCAGAGCCACACACACACACACACACACACACACACTTTGTTTATTTGAATAAAAGTAAATAAGGAAACAGAAGAGAGAGAGGCACTGGAGGAGCTTACCATCCAGATCTTCAGGTCTGGTCAGGTCGATGACCCGGTGGACCATCTTCCCAGCATCCTCCCCGAGCTTCCCCAGGTGCTGGCTCAGTGTCTCATAGTGCAGCCGCTCCTGAAACACACACACACACACACACACACACACACACACACACAAAAAGGTTAAAGCTCATTTACAGCAAGTTGCAAATTTGACACGTCTTGTCTGGGATCTTCTAAACTGAATCTTTGAGGATGAGTTTCCTGGTAATGACAATAAAACAAATTGCTGGGTTGAATCGGCATGGAGCAGAGTCAAGATTACACACCCAGTCAAATGCGTGCACGTATATGCACACACACACTCACACTCACACACACACACACACACACAGTCACACAGTCTGCAAGTTTCAGCACTCCATTTTATCGTCAGTGTATTTCTTTTTACAGTAGCTGAGAGAAACGAGTGGAGGTGGTGGTTATAAGATAAGCTAACAGACAAGCCATAGCCCCTTCAAGCCAGTGTTAGCTGACACTGTCCTCCCAAACCATCCCGTCTTGCACGCTCTCAGATTCTCTGCCTTCTTGCCTGCCGCTCCACTTCTGAGCCAAGTAACTCCAACAAGCTGCCTGCCTAGGGCCCTTCCAGCTAAAATTACCCCACCACGCTCCCAAACTGCGGTGGAAAACATCGAACCCTCCGCACAGCTACCGCACATCCACACTCCTCCTCTCCCTCTCCCTCTCCCTCTGCTCCCTCCCTCCTTCCCTCCCTCTCGGCTCTCCTCCTTTTTCTGGTGACAGAGGCATTTTGTTTGACGCAGGGAATGGTTGCCGGGTGAAGTCATGCCGCGGTAGCCGCTGGCAGAGTCGGTGGAACTTAGGGGCCGGTGTGTGTGTGTGTGTGTGTGAGTGTACGTGTGTGTGTGTGTGTGTGTGTGTGTGTGTGTGTGTGTTATAGACGCGGAGTCGGCGCGGGCCAATGTCAGCACTATGGAAGGGCTGTAATCAGGCCCACCACAGAACATGTGCCTGGGCAGTGCCATGCTCACCGCAGGAAGCAGCCGCCTAACAAAGGACTAAAGAAAAGAGAGAAAGAGGGAGATAGAGAGAGTGAGGGAGAGAGAGAGAGAGAGAGAGAGATGGAAAACTAGTCCAAAGACAAGGCTATAAGGCCTTGAGTCCACCGGCCACCTCCTTTTTAGCTAGCAGCGCTAAACGGTTTCCCCCAAGCTCTGGTCATGGCTCCCGCTGATGCTATGAGAAACCATTTGGAAGCCAGTTTGAAGGGTGGCGCTCTTTCACTAAAAGCTGACAAAGATCTGAGTAGTAGTTCTCAGCGCTAAATCCACGCTAGCCTCTTAGCACTGTCACACAGCGTATCGTTTCCATTGTAAACAACAAGAAAAAGCAGCCGGAGCTGAAAGGAGCGGCCCCTGGTAGACGTCAAAGCGTTAGGGAGGAGACTGGTGGAAAAGCAGTGCAGAGTAGAGAGTTAGGGTTTTGGAAAATAGACTAGGACAGCATCAATAGAGGAAGACTGATCCAAAGTAGAGATTAACAGCAGACCTGGGTCAGAATTTGCAAATATTTCTTGTGGTTGGTCTACTTTTGGTCTACTTGAAGGTTCTTGTGGTAGACGCAATAAGGAGCTGTCTTTGCTTTGTTTAGTCAAGATTTAAATAGGTTTGGCCCATGAGCCTACTGGTTTGATATTGGACTACTGCCTTTTGGAGCCATTATATAGAATTTTTTTTTTTTTACTTTCTCTTTTATGTGACTCCATTCATACACTGTTGTATTATGTCTGTCTAGAACTTTTTTTTTTGTCTTTCTTTTGTCTTTTGTCTGCGTTGGTGGCCAGGTCACTTAAAAAAAAGATTCTTGATCTCATTGGGACAACCTAGTTAAATAAAGGTTCAGTAAAACACAAAAATCATAGTGAAGATCAATTTAGCTCACTTTTCTGGCAATTTATCTTAAGTGGTCTGATGTGGTAAAGCTCATCCATCAAGTTAAAGCAAACACTAGGAATTATCTTACACTACTATTTCGTAAGTCTGACAAGGAGCAAGAGGACTAGTACATGATTTAGTAGTAGACAAGTCAACCAAGGACTAAACCAGAGAGTCTGACAGAGGACAAGTGCTGGAGCAGAAACTTAGACTGAGGACTAATTCAAAAGATTTACTTACACTTAACATGCAGTAGCCTATAGCTATTCAGTAAAGTAAAGAGGAGCTCAACATTCGCTTTAATCTTAATCTGTACAAACAATAGAGGCACCACAGAAGCAAACCACGTCATTGCCTACAGTCAAAACCCTTAAAAAGAAACATTTGTACACGCTATTGTGCTTTCACTAGGTCTGGGGTCCAATTTCGCTGCTGAATGTATATTTCTAAATTTAAGAGACACACGACTCTTTTTGTCACGCCTGGTCTCTGCTCTTCTTGGCCGCTTGCGTCTCCCCACCGTTGTTACGGTAACGCTATAAACAGCGGCGCGGCGCGGCAAGTTTTTTTATCTGCGCCGTATTGAGCTCATTACCACGGTTACAACTACCGCCGGCGAGGCCTGCCTCCAGCTGACCCGCAACCGTTTACTGTCTCCTCCCGGACCAATCAAGTTTGGCAACCTCCCTCCGGCGCTCCCTCTCTCCTCCTACTTTCTCTCCTCCTCTCTTTCTCTCTTCTCCTTCTCCAGACGTCGCTCTGTGCCGATAGAGCCGTCAGTCAACCCTGTTCTGTTTTTTTTTCCTCCCTCTCCTTTTCACCATTCCTCCTATTCATAGCCATTACACCCCCCACCCCCCCACCCCCACCCTCCACACACACACACACACCTCCCCCAGAGGCTCCAAGACCACAGAAGTAGACACTCGACAGTCTATTTGCAGGTGCCAGACTCGGCTTTGTAGTATACATTATTATAGTGTATATCATTCAGGCATCAAATACAGCTACATTACGTCGACCTTTAATCAAGACTTGGAACCCTCTGAGATGTCGGTTTCACAGTCTCTCTTCCTACAAAGACCAAACTCGCCAGTGGAGCCAATATAAACCTCTATACAGCCTCCCTCCTCCTTCCACCCTGCTTCTGCTCCACCAACAGAAGCTGCAAGTGTGTTAACTGGCCTTATTCAACGATAGCTGTAGACAATCAAAGCCGTTTCTCTGCCTGCAAACCCTCCTCCACCCAGTCCCGCTTTCCTACTGTGGCCCCGACAACCCGATATCATCTTTCTACTGACAGCGTTTAATGAATACAACAAGTTTTTGGGAGACTTACCTGTTAAATAATAAGACACTAAAATCAGCCACGTGTCCCCAGTAGTTCATTCACTCCATGCTAACACTTAAGCATACAATATGTTGAGTGATAGTGGGCGACTAGCACTATCCAAAGTAAGAGGATTGACCTTTTATAATAAAAAGTTGTTAGTGGTGTTTCTTCTGTAGATTCACAAATATAAAAAATGAAATATAATTAACTCAATATAGTGTAGCTGATGCAGCCAGGTTTATTTTTGGAGCTATTTCAGGTGAGCAACCACGTATCCATCCACTGCACAGTCTCCCATCACCCATCAATGGAAACAGGGAAAGTAGTCCCTCATAATTCCAAACAGTATGTTATTTATATATCAAATTTTTACCATGCAATCTCCTACACAAAGCTGCCACATATTATGTATAATTACTTAGCGATATTTATCTCTTATTTAGAGCTGGTACAAGTCTAATTTTCTCACTTTTAAGATAGTGCCAGCAGCCTACTATAACTCGACATAGTGTATTCTAAAGTGTTAGCATGGAGCACCAGAGGGAGACATGGATGGTTTTGGTATCTTCTCATCACTTAACATCCAAGTTAACCAATGGGCAACTCCCAAAAACTTGGTGTGTTCCTTTAAGTAACGACAGATGACAGACTGTTTTGAGGCCATTTGGGTTAAAAATGCAAGTGTTTCAAGAAAAAGCCAGGACAGTGGTGAACAAGTAGTCAGATTAAGTGTACTGTGGGGTGTAGATGCACACACACAGTCCTATGCACACACACCACACACAGATACACACACATACAGCCACACACCCACGCGCTCATACACAGTGGCTATTTCAGTGAGCTTTGGCAGCCGCAGGCCAGCTGGAAGCAACGTAAGCGTAAGGCGATACTCAACAATGCCACTAACTGGCCAGGCCTCTCGTCTGTACACCAGCTATAATGACATTAACATGGCCAAGGCCAGCGGAGAGCCAGGACACACACACACACACACACACACACACCCCCACACACACACACACATACACACAAACAGACGAAAAGGATCTGAGGATCACTTTCAGCTCAGCGTTGTGAAGGGAACTGTCTATGTTGTCTATGCTTGAAATGAAGGCTGTGGCCCAAAAATACACAAACAGCAAGTGAAATGCGCACACACACACACACACACACACACACACACACACACACGTCACTGCGACAGTCTCCCCTTGAGTTGAATCAGCATAGTCAATAAATAGTTGGACATACAACATTATACCGAGGTACCATTTACAGCCCTTCTTATGTTGTCTCACTCCCTCCAAAGAAGCTAATGTGCTCTGTTAGTACAGTGTCATAAAACAAAAAGGTTTGGGCCGGATTTCAAAGTTTCAAAGGGGAGGATTTGAGTAACAAATTTATCCTACGAATAGAAAACAACACACAAATCCAAGGTAAAGAAAAAGAGCTGGTCTCACTGCCTCCCGAGGTGGAAGGGGTGAGTCACACTCACAGTATCCAGCAAGTTCCATCCATGAATTGTTTAAGACAGAGCAAAGCCTTTGAGCGCCTTAGAAAAAACTGCTCCGTCCCAAAGAAAAAATTATGTATTTAAAGCTAAGAGAAAGAGGCTTTGAGCTGCTGTTGTTAGGTAACGAATAACAAACCGACAACAAACACCGAGGCCTGCTGTCTTTCTCGAACCGGAAACAATTACTTTGAGACTTTCCAAATGAGCTTTTTATTAGGAGGCATGGAGCCATAAACCAAATTACTGCATTGCTTTGGTTTTGTTCTTATAAAGTCGGAAAATATAGAGCTCGCAAAGCACGGGGAAGTCTTCCTGCAATGGACTCACCTTAATCTGTGATTTAAAACTTAACTTTGTGTGAAAGCTCTTTTAAACACAAATTAATTCGAGAAAATTTGTGGGGTGTTTTGCAGGACCTCCAGCTGACAACTCACATTAGTTCATAAACAATTTATAAGTATAGTCCGTTTTATAATTTATATTTATGAGTTTTTCAGTGTTTACAAGCATAATGACTTATAAAAAAAAATAATCTCGGAACTGAGGAGTACAGCAGGAATATATTTTGCCAGATTTTGGATGTTTTCCTCCTTAAGATGCTAGGCAAACAAGTCCAAAAATTAAAAACAGCCTATCCTTGGAGTGCACCAATCATGACCTAGTTGGGGTTGGTGGGTTCAAAGTCTCCACCCCTGAAATATTCATGAGTTCCTCTCCTCCTCCTCCTCCTCCTCCTCCTCCTGCTCCTTGGAAGCAACGTGGGATCTATTGCGCAGGAAAGTCGGTCTAATCATTTTCCTTATTTTTCCAAATGTCTGATCCCTGGAATCTGTGATTGACTGATCAGACTGATTGAAGATGTTTTGGAAGATGGATTTCCCCCTGGATATGAGATCCTGGTACGAAGACTCGGTCTCCCTCGGCCCAGAGGGAGAGATGAAGGGTGGGGGGATAGGGGGTGGGGATGGGGGGCTTGGAGGAGTCCCTTCCCCCGAGAAAGACCCTTTAATTGGGCTAAAACCCAGAGGCCGGGATCCCCCTCCAGGGCAAGAGGAGAGCTGGACTCCATCATACACACAGGGACACACACACACACACACTAATATTAACGCCATCTCTTTTACAAAAAAACACCCACTCAGCCTAAGTCAATACACAAACATACACACACACGCACAGACACACACACACTCACACGCCAAAGCCATCACTTGTCATTGGCCCAGCTGCTCCCTCTTCAAAGCTGTTGGTTTCTGGGTGGCCGTGGAGATGAGAGAAGAGGAGAGAAGAGAGGTGCTCAAGAGCTGGAGCTCCAGCCAAACAACACCAAATATCATCCGTGAATATTCTTCAGATTCTTATTCATGCACGAACTTAGCAGAAACCTTGAACATTTGGCCAATGAATCACTGGAGCACATGTAACACAGAGTAGTTCGGAGATTGGAGGTCTGTGGAGGTGTGTGTCTGTGTGTGTGTGTGTGTGTGTGTGTGTGTGTGTGTGTGTCAGTCAAAGAGTGAGAGAGCATATAGCGTAGTCTAGGATTTGAGTGTTGGTTACTGCAATATTATGCAGTAAAACAGCAATAGAAAAATGGAAAGAGACACTCTCCTTCCTCTCCTCCCGCTCTCCTATACACTATATACTGTTGTTGTTGTTGTTGCTGGTGTGTGTGTATGTTTGTGTACATGTCAGAGTGTGCATGTGTGTGGTTGTGAGTTTGTGTGTGCACTGTATGTATGTGTTTGTGGGTGTATGCATGCACAGTCATCAGTGTTTCTTCTTCACATGGTGGAAAGGCCTTTGAAACGGATTTACACCATGTGCTTCTTACTGAAACTGTCATGTAAGTGTGTGTGTCTGTGTGTGTGTGTGTGTGTGTCATATACAACTGTTTGCAATCTGTCTCTCCCTCTGACCTTGCTGCCGTTGTTGAGGGTCATGCTGCTGAGGGCCGACAGTTTGGCCTCCAGGCTCTGCGGCCCCGCCTGCTGCTGCTGCTGCTGGTGGTGGAGCTGCTCCCTCTGGATCTGCTCCCTCATCTTCCTCGCCTCCTGGATGGCCTTCATCACCGCGTCCTGGTCCCCGAACAGCGCCGTGGAGTTCAGACTGGACAGGATGTCTGGGAAGGAGAGGAGAGACAACTGTCCGTCACTTCGACTGGCGGGATATGAAAGTACAAATCAAAGGGGTTTTGTTATGAAGTGACTTGTTTCTTTTTGGTTCCTAAACTGTATATTCTGTATAGTAACCAGAAAATGGTTCTTTAGGGTTGTGCCACAGCAGAAACCCTTTTCGGTGCTGTAAAGAACCCTTTTAGAAAGGTTCTTCATTTATATTGAAATGATTTTACATAGACCTTTTACAGTGCAGTTATGAACTCTTTAAGAATACCTAAAATGCTTGAAATCTTCAGTATTAAAAGAATGTGGGTTCTTTATTCTGATTTTACGGTTTGTTTGTTTTTTTATTTTATTTTAACTAATCAAAGGGTTCTTTGAGTCATTACAGTTCCACAGGCTGTAGAACCACGACCCTAACCAAAGAACCCTTGAAGAACCCTCCTTTTTTCTCTGTGTACTGTGTTGTGTGATTTCAGGATCCTTCATTATTAGTATCATGCATTTTGAAAAGAAAAAAAACAAAAATCTAAAAAAAATCAATTCAGGATGATTGAATCCATAATTCACTATTAGACAATGCTGGTACACCTAAATGAAAAAAACTGTGACTCTGTTCTCAAACTTGGCTCGTTTCCCAATTCACTTGCGCCCAAACACGACAGAATCCCCCCCTCCTTGTTTATGTACAGTACTTCACACTTCTGAAGCCAATGCGCATTTGAAGAATTAAAAAAAATAAAAGGATGCAAAGTTTCCGTCGCCCTCCTCGTTTAATTAGCAGACAAGGAGGAAGCACTGTATGCTTGGGTGGCCGTTAAAATGGGCAAAAAATAGCTTCGGAAGGAACACAAGCGTCGCGTCCTCAAAGCCACTCCAGAGGAGCTGGCGAAATTGTTTTCTGGGGGGATATAATGAGAGGGTGTAGATTGGCCTTAATAACAGATAGCAGAGGTAGGGGCATAAAAGGTCTGGCGCGGGCAGACAATGATGCGAGGAAGCTCTTAAAAACCAAATAACGTGTGCTGGGTTTCACTGCTTCCGCTGCCGGGGTTTTCATTGGGGCTAAATACAGGGCTTTGGACTCCTGTAAAACACACACACACACACACACACACACACAAACACACACACACAGGTCTCCTCTTGGGGCTGAGGTGTCTGCAGTCTATCAGGCGCATGCGACGCTGCTTGGTTTGTCTGTGTGTGGTGGGGAGGGCGGGGAGGAGGGAGGTGTTTGGGTGGGTGATGTTTTTGTTTTTCCGGTTGAGGGGAAGGCACAATTTTACACTGCAATGGGGATGTGTTTACTCTGGATGGATGTACAGATGTGAACAATACGGGTGTGTATGAGGGTCTGTGTGTGTGTGTATGTGTTTGTTTATGTGTGTGTGTGTGTGTGTGTGTGTGTGTGTGTGTGTGTGTGTGTGTGTGTGTGTGTGTGTGCGAGAGCATGTGTGTGTTGGTGTGCGTCAGTGTTTCCCCCCAGAATTTTTTCTTGGCATGGCGGAAAGGCCTCTGAAACAGCATTTAGACCATGTGATTCTTATTGAACTTGTCACTGAAGCCAATACTAATGTAATTCTTTTAGGCAGAGTGGCAGCAGTGCTAGGCAGGGTGGCCCACTCTGTCTATCCAGTGGTAAGGGAAACACTGGTGTGTGTGTGTGTGTGTGTGTGTGTGCATGCATGCATGTATGTGTGTGTTACCCACCCAGAGAAGTGTTCCTGCCCATGCTGGGGATGGGGCTGGGGATGCGGCCCTTCCCCATGCCAAGAGGGCTGGTCTTGCTCCCAGAGAACAGACTCTGTGTGGGGGACGTCGGGGAGCGCAGAGGCTCGGCCGTCTTGGGTCTGGCGGAGAGGTTCAGAGGCTGTGTCGATCCTTCCTCCTGTCCGTGAAACACACACAAGAGCGTTGAACAAAACTGTACCAGTCTCACAACACATTTTAAACTGCAAAAGAAAAAAAAACCCATCTTAACAAGTGATGGCTTCACTGAGCAAAGTAACATTCCAGTGAGTTTCTGTTTTGCGTATTTTCGTGGCGTTCCCCAGAGAACCGTTCTGGTCCCACTCATTATTCATTATTTATTTGGAATTGCCTAAGTGCTTCCAGTGCTTCAGCGACGCTCCCACTGACTGATCAGTCATCCCCGTCAGGTTTTCGCCCTTTACTAAATACATTTATTTTAAACTCCACTGCTAACTTCTGCAAACCTCACGTGGAAAAAAAAAAAAAAAAAAAAGCTGGAGTTCCTATGTATCTACTTATCTAACCAGTGGTACTTTTGTTCGTCTGCTTCCTCTCTTTATAATCAAACGTTCATGACCACATCGCCTCGCATAAAGAATCCCTGGAAAAGGAAAAGTAGCGACGAGAAGAAGAAAAGGCCCGCATGTCAACACCGCCTGACTGGGGGCTCTTGTGTCTGCAGTGGCTGCTTAATGAACATGGATCTAATTTGGAGCTCGAGCTTCAATTGAGGGAAGCGTTGAGACGGGAGGGAGTTTAGGGTGGGCTGAGGGGGTGGAGGGGGGTGGGTGGGTGGCAGGCTGCGGGTGGTATGCCAAAGCTTGAGGGAGGTGGGTGGGTTGAGCATGTGCGGGGGTTAGCGGAGGGTAGGGGGGTTTGGAGGGCACAGCACTACTGTTTGAGTGCGGTGAGCTCTGACGCCGGTCTATTGTGACGCTGGTTGCAGCTGTGCCCCACACACACACACACACACATGGCTTCCATTACTGCCTCGTCGTCGAGCAAAGATGAGGCGCACGCTCTCGCCAGTGAAGGGGTCTGGGCTCCTGCCAAACAGCAGCCAGCGCCAGTGTCAGTGTGCGAGCGTGTGTGAGTACACGTGCGTTTATGTGTGTGTGTGTGTGTGTGTGTGTGCATCGATGTATGCGTTATAAATAAATAAGCTGTTTCTAATTGACGGTAAAGAGTACAAGGCCGTTCGCAGCTCGCAGTTGCAGCAACTTCCAAATTTCCAGTGTCTTGTGTTCATTCGCTTTCATCACCATCGTTTTTATTTTTGGATATACTGTATTTTCCTATTGTACATATTCTGCATCACTCTTTCCTTTGTCTTAGTGAGTTATCGTGCTGTTATTTTGCACTCCCTAAAAATGCCGTTATCCCATACTTCTCACTCCTACATTCCACTTAACACGTTCTAGTGTTGAAATTGTTCTTTTGCATATGTTTATATATTTCCAATTTCCTAGAGTCTTGTTTATAGGCTATTTTTCTTTGATGTATCTTCTTACTATGTGTTGCTGCAATGATTCATTTCCCCACAGGGATCATTAAAGTTTTCATCTTAACACTAACACCAGGGCTCCACCTATTGCCTTCATATTTCTTTGAATTACGTCAACAACTTTGCGATTCACATAGATATAAATATATATACGATTTCACAGAGTCAATCGCAACAATAGGCTCACCTTAATCTGAGCGATGGGACTGGATGCTCTCTTCTCGCTCTTCAGGGCGGAGGGGGAAAGGGGGCCGGAGGAGTTGGGAGCCTGCGGGAGGGGAGCCATCTTGGCTCCTGGTGAGATCTGCATGCTGGCCAGCTGGGCGGCGTACAGCTGCTGCAGAGGGAAGAAACCAGCAAACCGACAGGCTATTAACATCGCTCGCCAGCAGCTAGTCAGTGGCTTTCCTCTTTCATTCTCTCTCCTCTCTCTGCTTTGGCCCCCCACACCCTTGATCCCGTTGTGTTTTTTGCTTTATCCCTTCCCTGGAACTGCTTGCGTCTTCTAAGGTTTGCTGTGTGTGTGTGTGTATGGCTGTGCGTGTGTGTATGTGTGTGCCAGAGCCAAACACACATAGACCTCAGAAGGAAACAGATGTGTACACACACACACACACACACACACACACACACACACACACACACACACGCACACACACACTTAGGTCTGAAGTTGACAAGAGTGTCACACACAAATGGAACTTTTGTTTGAGGGGGCGAGTATTTATCAGAGGTTCAGTCCAGAAAAAACATATTTCCTTTAAATTATCTACAATCTATCTCTGATGGTGATTCATTCAACAGATGCAGGAAGCAGCTTGTATATCAATTTACATCTAGATATAAATCCAGACAATAGCTAAAGAACCTTTTGAATAGTTCTTTTGAATGCTGCTTAAGTTCTGAAACTTTACAGATGCAATAAGCAATAATTGACCAGCTACATTTGGGGTCCAGATATATTCTTGAAGAGTTTAAGTAATGGAATAAGCGTTTGAGACCATTCTTAGCTCATCATTACTGAAAATACAGGTCTGGTTTACATCCATTGTTTATAAAAAATTACAAACATAACATTTATAGCCTCAAAATACACATAAGACTAAGGTTAAGTTGTCACATATGATTAGTCCTTGCATCAAACGTTCAGACAGTTAATTTCAGATTCAAAAAATACCTTAAATCCAAAAAATCACAGGGTAAACAGTGGGGCAACAGAGTTTCAATAGGGGCATCATACTCCAGTTACAGATTGGGCATTTAAATCAATTGAAAAACAACCCCTAAAACTAGTGTAAAAAACAAAAGAGAAGTAAAAGAAGAAATAATACTTGGAAAGTAAAAGCCATCTGGGCTGGACGAAAACATTAAATGTTAAAAAAAAAAAAAAAAAAAAATTGTACCGATTTTCCGTCCAAGGTACTTAACGAAAATCAAAGAGTCAAACCCTGGGCCCGGAGTCCAGGGTCTAAATCAAAGCTAGCTGCCCAGACAAACCGCTGCCTGAAACCACTGTCAACCCCTGTCTAAAAGCATTGGAGTGTGAGTGCTGGAGTATCAAAGAGCCAGTCCTCAGGAAAACCACCCAGACGTGGCTGGCCTTCACTTCGACTCCTCTCTTTCTCTCTTTATTTCTCTCTTTCTTTCTCTCTTTCTTTCTTTCTTTCTTTCTTTCTTTCTTTCTTTCTTTCTTTCCTGCTTTCTTCTCATTTCTCTCTTCTCTCACCTCATCTGTACTCCCCCCATTCTGCTTGTCTCTTTCTTTCTTTTGTCCTTCTCTCTTTGGATCTGCCTCTGACCTTCTTCCTTTTTCCTCTTTCAGTCTTTCAGTTTCATTCCAAAATCATTCCTCTTATCCTCTCCCCCATCTCCATCTCCATCTCTGTCTCCCTCTCTCTCTCTGTTTTCACTCTTCCCCTCCAGTCTAACCGGCCCCAAGTGTTGTGGGATCCGATTTCCCTCTAGTCAAAACTGCAAGGCCTCCTGGGAGCTGAGATCCAGAGGCAGAGAGAGAGAGTGCAATGGAGAGAGAGAGAGAGATTGAGGGAAAGAGAGAGAGAGTTGGGCTGCCGACACACGAGACCACCGTCGCTTTTACCGCCACAGCGCCGGGCTCAGCGGTTCGGGACCAGAGAAATTGGCTGGCCCTCCTTCCACTTCTCTCCGGAGCGATATTAAACACAAACAGAAGGGGCCTCGCCGCTGAAACAAAGCCCTGATGTCACGCCGCTTATTTTCCTTGGAAGGCACCGGGAGCGCTCGGGCCAACCCCCGGCGATATGAGATCCCCGTAAGAATGTGCTTTGAATGGCTGGTGGTGAGGCCTCTCGCGTCAATCAATCCGACCGCAGAGCTACTTCTGGTGATGCCTGATATTCTTACAGCTCTGAGGGGAGCAGGGGCTGAGGCAGACACACGAGTCTTTGAGGTAAAACGCTCAGTTAGGATCTCACACCCACACACACACACACACACACGCGCGTCCTGTATGCATGCACACACACATAGCTGGTGTGCTGTTGTGCAGTTGGCAGCGATCCTGTCAGCGATACCAAATAACACAGAGAAGAGAGAACTGTTGAACAAACAAAAGACTGAGAATAAGAGCTTTTACCTTTTTTTATTTATTTTTTCTTCCTTTTCAAGAAGACACTCTGAGATCGATTGGTGACTTGGGAGGCTAATGTGCAGCGTAAACAACCCCAACTGGAGCTCTCACCGCTCAGCCAACCCCCAGGGGAAGACAATGCCGCAATTTCCTAAATTACAAATTGACAAACGGGGCCTCGAACAGCTCCTCGGCCGCCCAGTCTATCTGATTGGGCTTTGGCCGTTAGTGCTAATTTGACTAAAATCCAAATGGTTAGTCTGTCATTTTCGACCTCCATCGTCAACGCCGGGTTTTGTGATAGCCCGGCCTAGCTTAGCATAATCCCTAAGAAAGCAAAGAGAAGGTGTTGTGTTGTTGTGGTTGTGTGGTCTGAGTGTGGGTGAGGGCTGCCCAACAGTCTCCCCCGGTCAGACCCGCCTGCCCCTAGAGGACTAAGTGGAGAATCCCCTTAGCTGGCCTCTTTTAGTGTCAAGCTGTTATCGATCTCAGCGGTACACAAAACAAATGAGGTTTTGTCTTTTTCAGCAGGTTTGCAGGGTGGGGGGAAGAGGAGGAGGAGGAGGAGGAGGAGGAGGGCAAAATGGATTGACTGCCTCTGAGCTGGCCCACGCACCGCACAGGACAGGGGCTAATAGGGCGCTGGGAGGACTGGGTGTATGCAATAGAGTGAGAAAAATACACAGAAAGACAGAGCATAAACACAACCTTCTTTTACGGGGCAGATGTCTTTTTAAGTCTCGGAAAACTTGTTTTGATTGCATTAAAATCGCATGAATCACTGACATATTATGACTAATGAACTCATTCTGGTTTAACTATATAAGCAAAAAAGAGCAGAAATCCTGACTTTGGCAAATATATAAAAAAAAAAAAAAAAAATGCCCCAGTTTCTCACCTTCATCGCCAATGACTCAGTCACAGAAATAGTGAGGCGGAACACAGAAACAGACAGCAAGAGATGTCTTATGATTTCAACAAGAATGTCTGCTAAGCAACTGTATTTCCCTCGCATTAGCCGCGCACAAAGGGGGCCATTCTTCCACGGGAATCCACTGTTTGTGAAGGGGTCTACTCCGAGGCTCTGGAAACAATTGGCCTGATCAAGTTCCCACGCTGATAGCACGACATTTGTGCTATATCGTAATGGTTAGGTCGGGCAATTTTTTTTTATCTCTCTTTTCTTGCTTGGGGGGGATTTTGCTTTGACAGGTATTCGCTTGTCGCTGAACATGCTCTACGCCAGTGATTCTCAACCTTTTTCATAACAAGGACCCCTAATTTAGTCCACATTAGGGTCACGGGCCCCCATTTGATGAGATGTTGTCTCTCAAACCCAAATTTGAGAATATTTGTATTGTTAGATATGATTTTGTCCAGAATTTCATGACTGTCTGTATTGTAGGTAGAGAGATAACAGTGAAACTCTGATCAAAACAATCATTCTTCTACATCCTCTAATTGTGTTAACTTCTTGTAAATGAAGTAATGCTGAAGTTTAACAATTCATGAATTTGCTGCAATCCCCTCAAGGACCCCTTGTGGTCCCCGGACCCCACGTTGAGAACCACTGCTCTACGCTAATCACAAATTTGCCTTTTGTCCCGCTCGTGACAAAGGAAGCTATCCATCCTCCCTATCATTTTCCTAACCTCCACACCCTCACACCCTGCCTCAATCATTATCACCCGGGCATGAAATGATCTGGAGAAATGTTAAGCCTGTTGTAGCTTGCTTGTGTTCATGCTCAGCGCCCAAGAACAAGCTCTTCCTCTATGCCAGTCGATGCCCGCTTGACCATCAGTGCCAGCCAGCTGTCTGAAGGAGTGCTGTGGGGCAGAGCTTTGGGACATCTGGAACAGTCTGGCCACACATCTGTCTATCCTCTGCCAAGCACAGATCTGGCATCAAACGGCCACCTCTAGGGTTTGATGCCAGCTGGTGTGCACTTGAGTACATTATATATTAGGGGAGATTGCCTCCACAGTACTAACACAGTGTAATTGTGTACTTATAATACTTTTCCATAGGTTAATGCATGGCTTAACACACTGGAATAAGGCCATTGTGAAGTGAACCATAACTGAGACCAATAACTTAAAAACAGTTTGACATATAAGTGCTTAGTTTGTGCATGTCAACGCCTCTACAGTAGCGCTTTGTGTAGCTAAGATCCAGAATTCCCCACTGACCGATTGACCAAATGGCACAGATATTAGTTCAACAAGCAGCAATTAAAAATATACATTCTATTGATTATGCATGATAATTGATGTGTCTGTAGCCTGATATTCAGACTGAATGGTCATTTCGTTACCACTCTGAGATTGCCTCCTTGTTAGCCGTTTTCTGTGTGTGGAGGGGTTGATTTTAGTCCCGCCCACAAAGGCGGTGATTGGCTCGATTGTTTCCCCCGAGGGAGAACAAGCCGTTGACTAGAGCAACTAGTAAATTAGACTGCACAGAGCATCTCAAAATACACATTCCATATTTTTTAAAAAGTGTTGGTCCAGACATTTCAAAACATCTACATTTTAGGCAGGTAGTTGATTGTCTTATCTAGAGTGACTTACAATGAGTGCAACAGTAGAATAGGCTTCAATTCTTACATCACTAACATTAAAAGCAATCAATAGCATGGAGTCAATGGGTCAACGGCACAGATAATTTTCATGCATCATAAAGAAGTGATGAGTAAAGACATGCGAGGCAAGCTGGATTATGTTAATGAGACTCTACTGCGTATTAAACATTCATTTCTTGCTGTTCTGACAAAATAGATGTTCAATTCTGTGATTGTACCTCACCTCCCAGAAGGCCGAGCCATGGTGAAAGCAGAGCCAGATCTGAGAAAGGGAGAGAGCCACTGTGGCACTACAGCGTAACCGCAATGGCTACATGCAGGCCAAGGGGCTTAAGATAGTGCAGGATGTAGAAAAACAATTACACCAAATGCCTCTATTCTGCTCTTTAGTTCCACTGCAGTAGGTCTATATATCGAATATCAGAAACGCTTCAGTCGCCATGCAAACTGACACACATGGTGCAAGGCCAACAGGACCTCACATAAAGCACAAAGAGACAGTGAAAAACATGCTATGGACGGTCCATTATACATTTCTCTATGCATATACACATATCACACTACATGCATTCTGAATACCTACACTTGCAGAGAATTACCTTTTTTCAGACTTATCATATCTGCTTATTTCATTCTCTTTATGCCTTAAACATTTCTTTATTTTTACTATTTATTTTGAAATGTCATGGAATACACTGTGAATATTTGTCGTAAAAAAGCTGCAAATGCCGCAAGTGCTACCTTGGTACAAAGAGCGCTACTGGCAAATTCTTGAGATGAAGATACATAACTAAACAAGTACAACTCATAAATCTCATCATGATTGCTTTTGGCGTCGGCATTGTTGTC
>NW_027280932.1:115000-124129 GCF_046629955.1 Centroberyx affinis
AATGCACTTGTTTCTAATGCATGCCTTTAAAACAGGTGAGAGGATGAAATAGAAAGCAGTTAAGTTTCCATTCCGCTTTTCGAATTTGACACATCATAATTTGCAAAAAAAAAAAAAAAACATAGATGGAAACTTAGCTGCTTTCTATCTTTCCCTCCTTTACCTCTTTCTCGCTCCTTACCCCTCTCTTACTTCTCTCATTCTCTTTTCTTCTGCTTATTCTATTTTCCTTACAGCTCGCTATTTTCACTCCTTTTCTCTCCTCTCTCTCTTTTCCTTTCTCTTTTTCTCTCTCTGTTGTCCAGTTAACTGCTTTTTTTCTTTCTTTGGTATGAATGCTTATTGACTCTCTTCCTTTGATCCTCCCCCCTCTTTTCTTACATGTTTTGTCTCTCTTTTCCTCTCTCTCTTTCTCTCGTCATTACTTCTTAGTCTTATTTCTTCAGGTCTTATTTTTTTTCTATTTTTGCCACTCTGCCCTCTTTCCTCTCTTGTCCTTCCCAATCTCTCTTTCTATCCTTTTGTTTTTCCAGTTATCTCTTTATTTCTCTCTTTCACTGTATTATCCATTTCTCTCTCAGGTTAACATCGGCCTTGTCTCTCTTTCTCTGGTTGTTTCTCTTTCTTCGTATTTCCTCCACCATTTTTATCTTTTCTCCCTCCTCTTTCTTTCTTTCTTCTCTTTTTCCCATTTTATCTCTCTCTCTTTGAGATGAACGCTTGTCAACACTCCTCCTTACACACCTCTCCCCTCCTCTTTCTCTCTCCATCTCCATCTCCATCTCTGTCCTTACCTCCGTCTACACCATCTACCTCCATTCATCTCCTTTACTACCACTCCCCCCCCTCCCCCTCCCCCTCTCCTTACCCTCCTGGGACAGTTCATCATTAGTGCGTAAATTTACCCGATCAGCATGTTGTGCAGTTATTTCTCTGTATTTGTACTGGACTGAAAGGGGGAGGGGGGCGGGGGGTGAATACGTTACCAAGAAATGTGAGGGAGGAATTATTGCCAGTGCTGTTGAATTAGTTGAATAAGCTGACCACCCTCTGGGGGGAGGAGGAGGGGGGTGGTGGGTTTGGGGTGGGAGGAAAGCTCAAAGAGCATGGCTAAAGAGGGAGAGAGAGAGAGAGAGAGAGAGAGAGAGAGAGAAACAAGACCATCCCTGATTGGTGTGTCTGTATGTGTGTGTGTGTGTGTTCTTGTTCTTGCGAGAACCAGTTTGAGGTTTAGATCTTCAGAGGGAGAATATTTTTGTCAAATGAAGTAATTTGTAATTTTGGCCGGTCCTCACTCACCACTACAAGGGGTTAGTTTAGGGTTAAGATTAGAATTAGGATTAGATTTAGATTAGAGAAAGGTTAAATTCAGAGTTAGTTCAGATCGGGATTTGGGTTTAAGGCTGAGATTAGAAGTAGGATTAGGTTTAATTTATGGTTACGGTTTGGCATGTAGTGTAGGGGGTTAAGGTTAGGGAAATGAACGTCATCGTGTGTGTGTGTGTGTGTGTGTGTGTGTGTGTGTCTGCTCCAACAAGCATCAGACAGCCACATTATTCATAATCAGCATTGTTCGGTACACGTGCAATTACATGTGTTCATCACCCGACCAGCTTTTCCGATAACGCTGCTTACACTCCTAAGAGCCAGACACTTGGAAGGCCCCACACACACACACACACACCTACACACACACACACACACACACCTACACACACACACACAGACACACACATGCAAGCAAGCAGGAATAACCGCACACCCATATACACATGATCGTAAATCATAGGCATGCCTGTGCACAGACACATACAGACACACACTGCAAGTACAGGGTATGTCGCTGGCGTGCCCATACACACACACACACACACACACACACACACACACACACACACACAAACAGACAGAGACAAGCGGTCCGACGTCTTGTGACACAGAGAAAAGACACGGTAAGAATGGAGAGAGAAGAAAAACGAGTCTGTATGTCCGTACAGCTAAAAAAAAAAAAAAAAAAAAGAAGAAGAAGAGAGAAGGGGGGAGGGAGGAGAGGTGGGGGGGGGGAGTGTAGGTTATAGAGAGTGGGACAAAATGCTCCCATTCATTGTATTCCTCTGGGAACGCTGGGACTGACTGGGGCTGCTTCACCAGCGCAAACACACAAAGATCTCCTTTTACCGAGGGGAGGGGGGGGGGCGCTGGATGAATGGACTGGGGAAGGTGGGTGGGGGTGGGGGTGGGGGGGGGCTCTGCTCTGCTTGGCCCCTAAAAAAACACAGGGCCCCCTTCCTCTAACTGCCCACCAGACACATAGACATACACACCTAGGCATACACACACACACACACACACACACGTACATGAGTATACACGCAGACACACACATGCTATTAATGGTCCTCTTGTGTACGGGCGGTGGGGTTAGGGGGTAACGAGTACGTATGAGGTGTGTCTATGTGTCGGAGCGGGCAAGAGGAGAAAGAGAGAAAGAGTGTGTGTGTGTGTGTGTGAGAGAGAGAGAGAGAGACAGAGAAAGTGTGTGAGTAAGAAAGAAAGAAAGAGACAGATACACGTAGACATATAGGGAGAAAAACTACCCGCAATGCCGTTGTCTGCACACAAATGCAAATTCACTTGAAGTAACATTTCCATACAAATGCATATCCATTTTGCTATCTATTGTCAATTGATATTGTCTGGTAGGTCTTTCCTATGAAAAATCCTCTGGTGCACATGAAGTGTTTTGTTTGGAATAAACAGAAGAAGAAGAACTGAGTAGTTAGCATGAGCAGCTATCGCCGCCATGGCTGAGCAGACAAAGAAAAGAGTTGAAGAATTGGTCGGAAAGGGGACAAAGACAATAAGCATCACCTGAACGCTACACAGAAACACAGTTTGTCAGATAGAAGAGACTGGAAGCCATGATGCTGCTATGCTAAAGCCGAAGGGAGCGACTCAGTTGGCGAAGGCGCGTTCTATGTAATTGTGATGATGCCGGCCCAGGACGTTTGTCGCATGCCATCCCATCTTCTTCTTCCCATCTTTCCTGTCTCTATTCACTATCAGCGATCAAATGATGAATAAAATGACAAAAAAATTCTTCGTCTTAAAAGAACTACACCGTTATCTTTGTTCTTGTGTTCCTGTGAAGAACGTTCTCAACTTTTCACTTCACGATGGGCTTACTGCAGTGTATAAACCTATGAAAAACCCCTGCAAATAGACAGCACTGTATTA
Organism: Centroberyx affinis; assembly: GCF_046629955.1. Taxonomy (NCBI): domain Eukaryota; kingdom Metazoa; phylum Chordata; class Actinopteri; order Beryciformes; family Berycidae; genus Centroberyx; species Centroberyx affinis. The sequence goes on from NW_027280932.1 coordinate 118,238, forward strand.
CTACTTAATGTGTAGTGCCTTATGTATTATGAAGTGACTCCATATAGGTACTTACATAATGTAACTACACAATATAGGTACAAACAGTTACAGTTTGCTCAGTTAGTTCTTTCACTGTCTTGCTGCACCCATGTAGGCACACTAGGTGTTAGGGGGATTTTAATTCAAGTATACAGTGTTACTGTATACTTACAGTGTTTTACCATAGGTTAACACACAGGTTAATACACTGGAATTAGGCCATTGTAAAGTCAAGTGTTAGCTATTCTCCATAGCTGGTGAGTCCAATCGACGTTATGGGCCTTCCATGGCTTTCCGAGTCATTGTGTCTGGAGCTATATGTGCTGACGTAGGATCTGCCTGTCCATCTAACAGCCATTTGCCTGCTCCATTAGTTCTTATGCATGTGTGTGAGTGGGTGCGTGTGTGTGTGTGTGTGCGTGTTATTGTGAGTTTGTGCACGTGTGTCTTAACACAGCTTCAGCAGCCCCGACCGTTCGGGACCTCACCTAACGTCAGCGCTTCTGACATTTATCGACGGGAGAAAAGCCTCCAGCTTTGAGTCGGTTGTTATCGCTGAGGAGCAACAACGTCGAGTCAAAGAGGGAGAAAGATAGAGAGACTGCAGACGTGAGAAGAAAGAACAGGAGAGAGGAGGACAAGACAACGAAGGAGAGAACAAGACAGGGCAGAACCCGACAGAGGCAGGACAACAAATTAAAGAAACTTTCTGGGATTTGTTTGGCCAGCTGAGTTCTGGGTATATCTTGAAGAGTTTGACTTGTAGATGGAATTGAAGTATTTTTGGATCCATCATAACTCATAAATATGCGTTTCCCTTGCATATTACCAGCACATACTGTCAGTTGCTCTATCAAAAGCTCAGGTAATAAATGTGGGTCAAAGGGATATCTCAATAAATCACAATGTAAACAAAGCTAAGAGTGGGGCAGCAGTGTTCCAACCAAGGGACCACTATGCTGCAATTACAGAACGGGTGCTCAACTTTGTCATCTGCGGAGGAAAAGAAAATAGAACGGGATAAAATAGAAAAGAAAAGCCAAAACAATACGAAAACAACACTCCAGAGACAAGAACTCAAAGAGCGAAAGAGGAGGGGAGGAGGAGGAGGAGGAGAGAGAGGAGTTATAAATGAAGAACAGAGCGAGGGAGGAGGAGGAGTGCGGCTTTGCAGTCATTAATTAGCCCGTTAGCTAGGGCCCGGGCGGTGCGGTTGGGGCCTGTGCCTTTGTGGGCCCGGAGGAAATGGGCCACATATGAGAGCCATTATAGGGACTGACTTAACAAAGACACATGCCTGTCAGCCACCAGGCTGGGCCGGGCCGCTCTGCCTACGGCTCACTAAAGGCCCACCATCGCTCTGTGTGTCAGGGAGTGTGTGTGTGTGTGTGTGAGCGTGTGTGTGTGTGTGTGTGTGTGTGAGAGAGAGAGAGTGAGAGAGAGAGAGAGAGAGAGAGAGAGAATCGGCCTGTGTGTGTATAATGATGTATGTGTCGGCATGACAACCTCAATCCTACCTTTTGTGCATATAAACCTTTGTGTGTATATGTGTCAGTGCATGCATATTGTGTGTGTGTGTGTGTGTGTGTGTGTGTGTGTGTGTGTGCATATGTGCTTTTTTGTGAGACTGTGTGTCAATTTTCTTTCTATTTTTTATAAATTGTCCTATGTGTATGCATGCATATGTGTTAATGTCAGTTGTCTACACTATTGTCTTTGCATATAGTATAGTAGTAGTATATATAGTAGTAGTATGTACATGTACATCTGTGTGTGTGCTGCCATACATGTAAATGCAGGTAAATGTATTTATATCAACTGTCCTAGGTATGTTTCTGCATATCACTGTTGTCTTATGAAAACCTTGTAACTCCAATCTTGGTGATTTTTGTTTTTTTAACTTCAATTGAAGGATTACATGCTCCACTGTGAGTTAGGAAATTCTACAACTCTTGGTTTTATGAAACTGTTTCATAGGCCATTGGAAAAACTCAAAAATCATGGTGGTCAAGCTAAAATCAAGGTTGTTTTTCTCAGTTTCTAAACAGTTGACATTTTGGAGATGCAAGGTTTTCACTGGACAGCGTCAATATGTGTTTGTGTGTGTGTGTGTGTGTGTGTGTGTGTGTGTGTGTGTGTGTGTGTGTGTGTAACCATATCTATCAGAATGGGGCCTTCGGAAGCATTCCTTTAACCCGTGTGTGTCCCCCGCTGGCTCTCCACACCATTTAAAACCACATGACAGGAAACTCGGGTCACTTTGAACTAGGCTCTCCCTCGCAACACCGCACCGCGCTCACTGACAAACACACTGACACCATCCACGGACGGAGAGGAGAGAGAGGAAGGAAAGACGAGTGGAAGAAGGGGAGAAAAGGGCTGAAAACAACTCCTCGCTGGGTTCTGCATCGTCTCCGTTCATAAATCAGACATAGATGAGACTCTGGTTTCCCACCGATCAATGCCAATTTTACTCAAATCTGTGGAATGCTCAAAAGTAATAAAAATAAGGCTAATTAATCACTGAGGGTTGGTTAATTTTATGTGTCCTGATGATGCCAAACACCAGTCTACAATCTTGTGTACGCTGAAACCAACGCAAACTCGCAAATACTCAACTTTCCTGCTACAACGTTTTGGGTTTGTTTTTTGTTTAGCTTTTTTATCGCCTGGAGAATATTCCGTTTCAGATTAAGATATGGACAACAACTGGCACTTCTAAGAAGTGGTTTTACCACACTTAGGCCTATTCTTCTCAACTGAAACGGTAGCATTTGGTCAGCTCCTCAGAGTATTGGCCTGAGAGGAGAGCAGGTCTGGATTTGATAAGTGGAAACAGACCGGTGCGGCGCTGCCTGTGTGTTTAAGGCCAACACACATCCGACACAGCGTAAACAGCCCATACCCTAGTGACTAAGCCCTGGAGCTTAGCCATAATAATGCTGAACCTCTGTACAGTAGATAGACCATATGCTCGTTACTGAGCTGGGTTGTTGGCCAAGAAATTCTATTGTTTTGCAAAGAACTTGAATAACAAGAAGTTGCCGCACACACACAACTTCGTCGCAAGTGATGGTTTTATTCTATACATGAAAAAAAACACTTCTCAGGGTCTCTTTATTCCGTTATATTGTTATCAAAGAGATGCTGTTGCTTTGCGTTCCCTTAGAAATATATATGAAGTGTAGATTACAAAGACCATGCTTTGTGAGAAAAAAGCGAAGCTAGACCTGTATTCATTGGCTATATTATTGTATCATTGTCGTATTGTGCCACCCGTGTCATTATGTGCTGGAAACTGTCTCTGCACTAATTTCTTTACATTTATTGTGCTGGAAGATTCAAGTAATTATGACTAATTCTACTAATTCTTCTAATTTCAACTAATTATTTTAACGTGTGAGAAACAAGAGCTCGAATAGGTTGGAACTGAATTTACAGCAGATGCTACTGAAGCTCCACATGATAAGCTACCATGCTACTACTACTGAACAGCCACTTACTGCATATCCCTTCATCCTCAAAACCAAACATGACACAGTATCCATGCTTCACAGCGTGGAATCCAAGGCGAGGATCCAAGCAGGAGCTGGTTTTTACAGCCTCGCTCTCCCCCGGGGCCCGGGGGCCTAATGAAGTCCGATCCGAGCTTTATTAAGATCCAAGGGTGGGGCCTCGTAAAAAAAAAAAAAAAAAAACACAAGCCCTTGTTAACCACACGATGCCTCCGGAGCACAGGGAGATCCAAGGCTCTGGGCCAATGGGGGGCATGGGAGGTATGGAGGGGGGGGGGTGGGTGGGGTGTTGTGTGGCTCATCACCTCACCCAGCTGAAGGGAGCTTGTCAAAGGCTGGAGAATGAAGGTGACTCCCTTGTTTCTCGCAGTGAAACGCAGTGGCAAGTGGATCCAGAAGGTTTTACAAGCCTTTGTAATTCAGCAGCAGTCTAACCAGTTTGAGAATAGAATCAACAGATCAAATACAGGCTGGCTACCTTCCCATGTGGCTATCAGCCACAGCACACACATTTACCAGCATTTGGCTGGTGGCTGCTCTTTGGTGACTACATATGTGCACGGGTCATGAAACTTAGTCTATCAGGTAGGACGATAAAATAGACGTAGGAATAAGAAACAGAAGGAGGAAAAGAAAACGGGGAAAACAACACAAACAAAGGGGTATAAATAAAAAAGAAGGTAATTGAAACAGAAACTGATCTCTTTTTTGTCTGTATGTGTTTGCGTCTATAGGGAAAAGGTATATTGTAGATTTTCTCCTTTTTCTTCTCCAATGTATATTGGGGTTTTTTTCAGTTTATTGTTATGATCTCAGTTTCTAGAAGCTGCAAAAATAAGTAAATAGAAAGAGAAGGTGATGAAACTGCAGAGGCGAACCGGAGCTGGGTAAGTGCATGTTGAGAGGTAAAATAAAGCATTTGATTGAAACAGACAGAGGAGACAGAGGGGTGAAGAGAGGAAACACATGTTGATAAATAGATGGTCGGTGAGAGAGAAGAGAGGAGGAGGAGGCCTAGGGGATGCTGGGATATCGATCGGTGAGTGATCAATGCAACAGCAAATGATCCTACCATAACCAGGGCAATTACCGGGTCACCCTTTGCACATGTGTTCCTGTGTGTGTGTGTGTGTGTGTGTGTGTGTGTGTGTCTTTGTATGAATGCATGTAACGCTACTGCAGTGTGACCGTGTGTGCGTCATACCTCTCAATAGCAGGCACAGCATAAAAGAAAAGGTCGTGACCTCTCATATTATTGGCGCTTTCCAATCATACATGACTCACTAATAATGGGACGTGAGGAAAATGGACACTTAGATCAAACAGACAGAGGACGAAGGACGGGAAATTAACACCGTCCCTGCAGAGGGGGAGGAGAGGAGGAGAGGCGATGGGGCTGAAAAGAGAGAATTCTGAAAAATGTAAGGAATGAACGAGAAGGGACGGCTGTATTATTGAACTTGTTTGTGCGTGTGTGTGTGTGTGTGTGTGTGTGGGTGTGTGTGTGTGTGTGTGGGTGTCGCGGGCAACACACAAATCACATAAACACGTCTACCTACTAACCTGGATCTGCTGCTGGAGAATGTTGATCTTATGCTGCTGCTGCAGGAGCTGCTGCTGTTGTCTGGCGATCTGGACACACACACACACACACACACACACACATACAGTGAGAGAGAGAGAAAGAGAAAAAGAACAGATGAGAAATGGCAATCAATCAGACAGTAATGGATATTATTTCTGCAATATCTGTCCAACAGTTACGAGGCGAGACGCAGAGAGAGTGAGAAGAGAAAGACGAGGAAAGAATGTGTGCAATCAATTTTAACAGAGCGAGAAACGTTCAGGAGCGCTCACACGGTGGAAGTTCCTAACCCGCGGGAGAGAACAGCGGCGGTGATCATGCTGCGTTCAAGACAACTCCGATCTGGGAAGTTTCCGGCCTCCCAAAGATTGCGGGATGAATGTAGTCACTGTATATCCCGACTGCGTTTTTGAAAACGGCCACTGAAGTCAGCAACCTCCCAAATCCCCATTGATCTTGAACGCAGCACGATGAGGCAGAAGTGAAGTGGCAGTGAAGGAGGTGTGTGTTTGACCTGAGATGACTATCTCCAAAGACCGGGCCGAGAGCCTCCGCTGAGCATGACGGATGATACAACCAAGTCACACAGTGAGCAGCGTGGAGGGTTCCTGAACACATCTCTAAACTGACAGTGAATCCTTAAGATTGACATGTTTACTACGCTCAGCATGCCTCTGCACCCCCCGCCCCCCCTCCCCCATCAGCAGGAGGGGTGATCATAGTTATTTTTTCCTCTGTTGTTTTGATGTGAGATTTTCCATCAAAGATAAG
>NW_027280933.1:0-27500 GCF_046629955.1 Centroberyx affinis
ATGACTATTAAATAATGTATAAATGAATACCTTAGTTAACATGAACACCATTAGTAAATGATTACCAGACGCATTAGTTAACTGTTAATTAAGGGTTAATTAATGTACCCTTATTGTAAAGTGTTACCTCATTTTCTTTCCTTTGCAATACTTCTTTTTCTTTGCATTTGACTTTGTGGCGTCTTTTTGACGTGGGGGGGGGGGGCGGGGCTAGAGGAGTGAGGCGGGGCTTGGTGGCTGACACCATACACTCTTATCTTGAGCAATTTAGAATGAGTTTAAAAGTAGCGTAAGCTTCTATTCCTGGATCACCAACATTACAAACAACAGTAAGGAGGTCAACAGATGGAACAAAATATATTCCTGAGTCCCATGAAAACCCATGCTGGAAATAAATTGATTTCCAATGATCTCACCGCATTGGCAGATTTTTTTCACTTGTTTTAAAGTAATAATCCCCAACATTTTCATCAAAATAAATGTCTGTTTAACTTCTCTCTATCACTGATTGACAGTGATCCAACCTATATCCAGTCCATAAAGCTTCTCCACTGTCTGTTCTAAACAGATCTTTCTTGGGAAAAAATCCTCTGCCGCACAGGAAGTGATGCGTTTTACGTTTCCTGGTTTGTTTGGAATAAACAGAAGAAGAAGAAGAACTGGGTAGTTAGCATGAGCAGTGATAGCCACCATGACTGAACAGACAGACGAAAGAGAAACTCAATCTGCAGCAACAGAAAATCCAATATCACGGGAAAACAGCGTAAATAAATTGTATGAATATATGTCCTCAATGGGCTTCTGTAGAGTGATAATGCAGAATGTGTCCTATTTATTTATTGTTATTTTGATGTGAAATAAAGTTGCATATTGCAGCTTTAAAGCAAGATAACACTGTAATACTTTTCAAGATGAATATGTATTTGCGGTGTGCTTGTCTGTCTGTCTGCCTGTTTGTCTGCCAGGGACATTATTACAGGCCATACCCCCCCTCCCCCTCCCCCTTCCCCCCTTCCCCCCCATCCTCACCCATATATAATGACCCCCAACCCACACACACACACACACACACACACACGCACACACACACACACACACACATCCCTTCCTCCCCACGCCCAGCTCCAGGAGACTGCTCTGGCGTCTCGCAGCCTCCTGCTCTACCAACCAGGAACTACTCCCACTTACCACTGTCTGAGCCTGTGTGTGTGTGTGTGTGTGTGTGTGTGTGTGTGTGTGTGTGTGTGTGTGTGTGTGTCTCTTGCATCTGTGTGTGTGTGTGTGTGTGTAACTGTGCACAAGGAAGTGTATCTAGATGCTTGTGTGCAACTTTCTGACCATTAACCCATCTAAACTCAGTTTTACCACACTTGTTTATTTGCAACATTTAGCCTATTTTTAGGCTGATATAAATCTTTATGACTCACTTTATGACTTAAATTGACAGTAGATATAGAATCATAATATACATCATAGTAGATAGAATGAAATTGGTGTGAATTATATGAAGATAGGGTATTTTAAGGGGAGAATAATAATAGACTTTATTTGTATAGCACCTTTTAACAAGACTCTTTACAGACTAATAAAAAGGGATAAAAACAAAGGAATAAAAAGGAATGAAAACAATAATAGAAAGGATCAGAAATTAATGTCATCCCTTTGGAAAACAGTCTGTGGTTTCCAAAGGTGGAAGCAACAAATTAAATGTACTGACTCTACTGTAATTGTAATTTTACTTTCAATTAAGTCAGTTTCTCCTGCAGTTTTGTCCTTCAGTCCATTTTAAATCCCATCCATCACAGAACAGATTGTGTGTCTCTCCATCAGCAACAGAAACCGGATCAACTGTAAACTGACAAACTGTGGATCCATTCACAGTGAGAAGAGGAATCTGACTTTACTTTGTTTCTGCTCTTTATTTTCTCATTTCTAATGTTTCCAGTGAAAAGAATCCAGTCTGAACTCTGTCCTCTCTCCTTTTAGAATCACATGGAAAAGATCACAGCTGACAACGTTCTCTGTTCTAAAGAGGAACTCAGGAACTTTTACTCTGAGGACATTTTGAATCAGACACTTTTTGCTTTTACTGCAGTAGATTTTTACACCAGTACTTCTACTTCTACTTAAGTGAAACATCAGCAAAGTAACAGTGCTTCTACCGGAGTAGAACATTCTGGTGTTTGGTTTTAGTTTTGCCTCTAGGTGACGCATGTACAGGTATGAATTACTCTGTTTGGAAAATAACACCAGAGTGACAGAAAGAGACAATGACATGGAAAAAAGTGTGTGTGTCTGGATGTTTGTGTGTTTAGAATAAGACAAGGAGAGGGAGAGAGAAAGTGTGTGTGTGTGTGTGTGTGTGTGTGTGTGTGTGTGTGTGTGTGTGACAGTGTCGTGGCACCACACCTTTGCCACAAAGGAAATTTGGCAGTGACTCCAGACTTTGTGGCTAGAAAGAGAGAGAGAGAGAGAGAGAGAAAGAAAGAGAGAGAGAGAGAGAGGAGATGGCAAGCCAATCCTTTTTCCTTGCATCTCTTATAATACAAACACACACTCTCGCTGTCCCAGATACACATACACACACACACACACACACACACTCTCTCTCTCTGTCTCACGCACACACACACACACACACAAACACAAACAAACACGCACCCACATTCTGGACAAGAAACAAAGACACAATGGCATCGTAATGGGTGTGTTTACTAGTGTGTGTGTGTGTGTGTGTGTGTGTGTGTGTGTGTGTGTGTGCGTGCGTGTTTATGTGTGGGAGAGGTCATGTTCACACACTGTTCTATTTTCAAACATGCTGAAGGAGGGAAGTGTGTGTGTTGATGGATGGGAGACACACACACTGTTACGACTCGCTGCGGGAATCCCCCACCTCGCTCACCCGCTATCACACACACACACACACACACACACACACCCTTCCCCACACACACACACATACGAGCATGCACACATACACAGTCACATAGGTGCACATGCATTCACCAAGGACACACATACACACAAATGCACATATACACATTAATTTGCATGCACACCAACACACCTGCTTATGCACAAATGTACACAGACAAGGATGAGCACACACACACACACACACACACACACACACACACACACAAATGCATGCGACCAAACCCATGTGGATGACCATGTGGATCACCTTTGACCTTTATGGAACTAACTGATCAGTCCTCAGCAGCAGTGAAAAACACTTGAGAGTTGACTTCAAAATGTGTTATTTCTCTTTTTTTTTAAAGGCTGATACTGATAATACACCTGATATTTTGTGCCAATATTCAATATCTTTACATCTGACCGTGCCAAAAGCAACAAGTTTTCTTCTTGTCAGAGTTAAGAAGCCTCTGACTGAGAGCAGCTCTGTTCAGACTGCAGGTAAATCTGACTTGTTTCTCCAATCCGATCTTCAGGACTGACTGTCCGCTCTGTTATTTACAATACTTTGTTTAATAAGATAAAAACAGATATTGATTTTGTAAACATGGATGATGCACAAAGATTGAGTTGGCTGTTTGCTTATGAAACATTTAGATTAGCTAGTTACCTGGAGAAAGCCTGGGAGAGGAGAAAAAAAGCTCTTAATCAAGATAAACTGGAAGTTTGTAGCTTTTTGTAGCTCTTTTCAGTGTATTGTTCATTTGAAACCTGTTATTTCAAATATGTTATTTGAAAGAATATAGCAGTCATTTATAATGTGGTAATTTATTTTCTTATATGTATCAGCGGAAGATGTATGTTTTGTAAAATGGTGTGTCCTGTAATCCCATGTGGGATGGGTCAGATGTTTGGCATGACACAGAAATAAAAATAAACTAACTAACTAACTAACTAACTACAGCTGATCAGGTTGGATTTGTGTGTTCAGGCAGTGTTAAGCTGCACTGGTTGCCGTGGTAACGATGTGTGTGTATATGTACGGTAACTGATGCGATGATCTAGTCGTGCTGCAGAATTCCTCCTCGCAGCAGAACATCAGCTGTTTTGGTTTCTGGCGTAAAGAACAGTCTGAGCGTCCGGAGCGTCAGACAGACCCGTCTGCAGACATCAGATCTGAATCACATTTCAAACCACATACAAATGTGGCTTAAATCTGATTTGCATAAAATTGGTTTCCGTGTGTTTTTTTTGTTTTTCAGACTTGATAAAATCAATCCAACTCCAATCTGGATATGACAAAAAATGTATTTGGGCTGCAGTCTGAACAAACTCTCTACTGAAACTCTTTAAAGCAGTGGTTCTCAACGTGGGGTCCGGGGACCACCAGGGGTCCTTGGGGGGGTTCCAGGGGGTCCCCAGCAAATTGATGAATCGTTAAACTTCAGTGTTATTTCATTTACAAGAAGTTAACACAATTAGAGAATGTAGAAGTATGACTGTTTTGATCATAGCTTCACTGTTTTCTCTCTAGCTACAGTATAGATAGTCATGGAATGGACAAAATCATATCTGACAATAAAAATATTCTCAGATTTGGGTCCGAGAGACAAAATCTCATCAAATGGGGGTCCGTGGCCCTAATGTGAACTAAATTAGGGTGATATGTTGATATGAAAAAGGTTGAGAATCACTGCTTTAAAGGACCGACCTCAACGACTGTAACACACTGTGACATTTTCCTAATTTTATAGCAGAGCAAAAATAAAAGTTTGCATTTTTTTCATCCAAAAAATAACATAGGAGCCATTCAAACTTTTACGTGGATTAAGATTCAAAAGATTGATATTCTATAAAAAGCTATGAAGTGCAGTTGTGCCCTTTTTGCACAAAATTTTACTTGGCTCAGCATGAGGTTTCCAATGATATATGATATCTATTTTAGACCTTTCACACCAAACCCTCAATTTTGACTGCAATAAAAAGGTAAAATAAGATAAAGTGAGGATGAAAATGTCTTTAGTTGGAATGAATGTATGGATACTACACTGTGGAAAAAAGTATAATCCACCATTTCACTAAAAAGTATCTTCATGAAGATGCCTGCCTGTATGTGGCATAGAGACAGGAGGTAGTAAAATAAAATGAAATAAAATACAATGAGTAGTGAGGTGCAAATGGCTTAATAAATTACAAAAACTGTTGAAAGTGTGGAGCCAGTCGGTTTATTGGGTGCTGCTGCAGGCGCTGGAGCTGCAACATGCTCCCTGCTAAATAAAGAAACTTTATTTTTGAGAGCGCCGGGCTATTTTTTTTTTCCCAGCTTCGCATGTCGCACTCTGCTGACAGTGCAGGAACGAGCCTCGTTACACCGATCTTTGGTAATTATCTTTTTTTTTTTTTTTTTCTCTCTCTCTCTAAGTCTCTGGCAGGCCGAGCGGGCACCGAGCGATGAGTTTCACGATCCCATGAAACTCATTCAGGATCCACAGCGTGCGGCTCCACGTGAAAATGAGGCTGTTTTTCTAAAATCCTGCTTGAATTAAGACGTCTGCACGGCCCTTTATGTGTTTATGTGTAACGTTTTATGATCCAAGGGGTGTGATTGTGAATTTTTTATTTTTTTTTTTCTAAATTCTACTTGAATTGGAGGTTTATATACAGCCCCATGAAAGCCATTCCAAACCCTGATTGAATAATTTCACAAACAGACGGGACAGGCCAGCTCGGCTGCTGGCTGCAGACACACAGGACCGTGTCTGATGAGGCAGAGTTCAGCTTTATGTAACAGCTTTATTCATTTTTCCCTTTTCACACAGCGGCTTCTTGGGAAACATTTCACTCATTTCTAGAAAGGTCTTATGATATTTGATCTTGTTTTATTCTTTGACTTATTTTTAAAACCTCAACTTGATGTGGAATCGGTCGCGTCTTTATCCCAGAGGCAATCCACTGATTAAATATGTAACTGCAGTTAGGTGTGTGGAACAACGGCCTGTTGGATATAAATTTATACTGTGTGATACTGTGTGTGTTTATTGTCCCTTGGTTGTTTTTGTATATTCTAACTGTTTGCTGCAAATCCAATTGCTCCATTGTGGATAATAAAGATTTATCTTCTCTCTACATCAGGTTTCAGAGGTGGGGACTCGAGTCACATGACTTGGACTCGACTCACAGTTTTAATTGCTTGAGCCTTGACTTGAGGAGACTTGAGACTTGACTTGACTTGGGTTCTGGTGACTTGGGACTTGACTCTGACTTGTACTCTGATGACTTGAAAAGGTTTCTAAAGTCTTGACTTGAGATCTTGTGTTTGTGTAAATGACTTAGATTGAAAGTGATGAGATTTGTTCCAGCAGACGACTGAATTTAAATTCTGTTTTCTGAATTTGTATGGAATGATTGAATTTATTGAAGTTGAAACTGATTATAGAAATCAAACTCATGATGCTCTTACCAAGTTTTTATCCTATTAAAACCATATTGCATTGAAAAGTCCTAGATATTTAGTTTAGATATTAAATTGATACTGAACTCTTGATTTGTTCTGACTTGACTTGCTGACATTTAGACTTCAGACTTGAGACTTGTGCCTCAAGACTTGAGACTGACTTGGGACTTGAGCAAAGTCGACTCAGCCACAGCTCTGTCAGGTTTACATTAGATTAAACCTCATTACCTGCTGGTCTTGTGAGATACTGCAGGCTTGAATCCCATGTTGGCTTTAATTCATTCAAGTGGCCTAAAAATATTAATGGTGTTGATATCATTCTTCAAAATCAATTTAATGTTGAAATAAAATTGATGATTGAATGAAGTCTTCACAGCTATACAGTATATTAAGAGGTCAATTATTGGTAATTGGCTGAAACTTGTAAACTGAGGCGTGAGGAATGAAAGATTCATTATGAACCCCAAAGTGTTCTACATTAGAGGATAAAAAAATAAACTACAGAATAAGAAATCCTAGATATAGTCTGCTAGAATAAGAAAACATTCAGCCTTGGCTGTGCGGGCTTTATTCACAGGATCATGGCTGCTGGGCTGTGATCACAAGGCCAGCTGATTGCAAAGCAGGTTCAGGTGCATCTGAACTGAAGTTAATTTGTGATTTATTTATGACAGGTGTGTAAGACTCAGGTACGCCACTTTAAACAAACACACAAAGCTTCATTCAGCCTCAGGTAGTTTTATAAATCTGGCAGAAGCACAACTAAAATATTATCTGAAGATCGCATCAAACTTTAAATTCAAGTTCATTTTATAATGTACATGAGGCCCCACAGTTGAAATGTGACTTTTTTTATGTAAGAAGTAATATTTGTCTGTTTTCATGTCTGTAATTCTTTATATTTCTTATTCTAACCTGTCTGGAAGTCTCTCTCTCACTTTCAATCTAATATTAATTTGCTCAGCATCCATCCAAAATGACTCACATGATCCTGACATCACATGGCCCTCAGGTCACTTTCCCATAATGCATCTCAGCTATCTCCCGACCCTTGCCGCTACCTTCCTGTCTTCTCGCCCTGTGTGTGTGTGTGTGTGTGTGTGTGTGCGTGCACGTGTCGGAATCTATCACAGGAGGATTTTCTGAACGTGAAATGAAGGAAATTGTCCTAGTTTAGAGGACAGAAAGGAGGAAGCTGAGGAGGGAAGACGGGGAGAAGAGACGAACAAAGGGGTGAAGAAGAAGAGAGGGAAAAAGAGACAACATGAGAAAGGAGAAGCCTCAATTTTTTGGGGCGAGGAGGCAGCGTCATGAGAACAAGAGTGTGAGAGAGAGAGCAGGAGAAAAGAGAGAAAATGACAGGGGGAGCGAAGAGAGAGAAGAGAGGAAAAGAAAAGCGACGAGATGAGAAGCGAGACAAAACAAGAGTCTGACTCGAGAACAGAGGCGTTGTGTTCGGTGGGAAAGGTCGTATATTGTCCCTGTGGTGCTGCGGTGCATTAATTACAGGATAAGAGACGATAAGCTCTGCTGCCGGGCTATGAATAGAAGGACAGTGAGAGTCAGATAGCTGACAGAGCAGCCGGATGCTGCTGCTGCTCTGGGTTACTCACAGTTCAAGTCCGAGTTAGAAAGCACCGGCGTTTGTTCCAGTTATATTTTAGGCATTTAGCCGACGCTCTGATCCAGAGGGAGAGTGAGCAGGTGAAGGTTCAGGACCACAGAACCTGAACAGATAGAACGGTCATTCCCATTCAAATCAACGATCCTGGACGGTCAGAGCGGCGGCCATTTTTATGTGAACCGTTGGACTAACTAGCTTCACAATAAACCGATTTACAGCAAGTACATCACTTTTTAAGTAGCTCAAAGGTTTTGACATCTGTGCAGTTAGTAGAAGTGCTTCTAGTTGAGTTAATCTGTTTCAGCTGATGTCCGTTTGCTGTTTGAAGTTAGCGAATGCTAACTTTTAGATTAGTTTTGGTTTAGTTTAGTTTAGGTTTTTTTTTCCCGTCAATTATACACAATAACAACAAATACAGTTATGAAAGTGGTTTAAATAATACCAAATCATTATATCAAAAATAAAACAAAATCAAACATTATATTGTCTGACCAGAAAAAAAAGGTGTAGGCTGAAGCCTAAGCTTATTGTGCCGACCCTTGATACTTAACAAAGCATTATCCTTGCTTTGTTAAGTATTATCCGCATCCATTGGCTTCTCAGGATCTGCTCTCTGCTGGTTTGAGTCCTACCTCTCAGGGAGATCCTTTAGAGTGTCTTGGAGAGGGGAAGTGTCTAAATCCCACTGCTTGTCCACAGGGGAACCTCAAGGGTCAGTGCTTGGACCCCTTCTCTTTTCAATATACACCACCTCACTGGGTGCAGTGATCCGCTCACATGTTTTCTCATACCATTCATACGATACCCAGCTCCTCCTATCGTTCCCGCCAGACGACCCCACAGTCTCTGCGCGGATATCGGCATGCCTCGCCGATATCTCGGCTTGGATGAAGGAACGCCACCTTCAGCTTAACTTGTCAAAGACTGAGCTCCTTGTCATCCCAGCCAGTCCCTCTATACAACAACAAATCAGTATCCAGCTCGAATCAACTCAGCTCATTCCCACAAAGTCTGCCAGAAACTTGGGTGTCATGATTGATGACCAACTAACCTTCCAGGAGCATGTGGCTTCTGTTGCTCGGTCATGCCGATTTGCTCTGTACAATATCAGGAAGATCAGACCCTACCTGTCTGAGCATGCAGCACAACTCCTGGTACAGGCTCTTGTAATATCACGCCTTGACTACTGCAACTCCTTACTGGCAGGGCTCCCGGCCTGTACTTTCAAACCTCTGCAGATGATCCAGAACGCGGCGGAGCGTCTGGTCTTCAACCAGCCCAAAAGAGCACATGTCACTCCGCTATTCACATCCCTCCACTGGCTCCCAGTTGCTGCCCGCATCAAGTTCAAGTCCTTGATGCTCGCCTACAAAACAGTAACCAAAATGGCTCCGACCTACCTGAACTCCCTCATTCAGGTCTACGCTCCCTCCCGCTCACTACGCTCTGCCAAGGAGCGGCGCCTGATGCTGCCACCACAACAAGGCCCTAAGTCTCTATCCAGACTCTTCTTCTGTGGTTCCCCGGTGGTGGAACGAGTTACCAAACTCCATTCGATCCGCAGAGTCCCTCTCAATCCTTAAGAAAAGGCTAAAGACCCAGCTCTTTAGCGAATACCTTCTCACCTAATGGCCCGGGTAACCAAACAAAAAAAAACAAAAAAAATAAAAATAAAAATAAAAATAAAAATTTGCTTCTATGCATTGTCTCATAGCACTGCCTTGTAGCACTGCCTTGTAGCACCTATGTCCTGTTGGACCAGAACTTAGCTTTATAGCACTTACTCTCGTTGTTCTCTCCTAACTAGAACCTTGCTTGTGTTGTATGAAAATCTCATGTGTAAGTCGCTTTGGATAAAAGCGTCTGCCAAATGTGAAATTGTAATTGTAATTGTAATTATCCTTGCTCTACCCCCCAAAAAAAGCATAAAATTGCATAAAACAGAAACACATAAACAAAACAAAGACATTTCATAATTGTCATTCATTTCTCAGTCTTGGTCACAGCTTTTGTATCTTTCAATTTATGTTTTTGAACATTTTCTTAAACTTACACATATTACTACATGCTTTTAGTTCATTATTACAACTATTCCATAATTTGACCCCTTTAACTGTCACACATCTATTTCTCACATTTGTCCTTACCCTCTTTTTTTCAAACATATAATTTCCCCTGAATGGATACCTGCTCTCCCTCAGTGAAAACAACCCTTGGATACAGTCAGGAAGTGTTTTGTCTTTTGCTCTAAACATTATTTGTAGAGTTTTAAAGTCTACTAGGTCCATAAATGTTAAGGCATTTTCTTCACTAAAGGTAAGCTGCGTTAGTTTATAGCATTTAAGGGGTTATATAAAATTAAGTTGATGATGCTTACCAGCTAGGTTTGCTAATATGCTGATTTCGACAAGACAAGCTGGCGAGAGAATCACAATCTTTGATAAAGCTACTTCAACCTCAAGGTTTGTCTGCTCATCATTTTTAGGCAGTTTTCCTTGTTTAAATGTCTGACTGCTATGTGTTTTATTACATAACATACTATATACATACATGAACTAAGTATGAACTAACCGTTTACCTTGTTTTTCATATACTTTTTATGACTTCGTTATAACTGCCTACATTCAAAGTCTATGAACTGAATCCTGGCTGAGTGGATGCAAGATGGCGGCACAGTGGAAGGACAGTGAAAGCTCCACTGGACCCCAGACAGTGTTCAACATGAAATTAAACAGCAAGCGCTTTGCAAATGATGGTGATATTTAATCATTTATTAATTTTTGCTACGAGCTAATCTACGGTGACCAGACGTCCCGGTTTGTCCGGGATTGTCCCGGTTTGTCCGGGATTGTCCCGGTTTCAAGGTGGGTGTCCCGAGTCCCGACAAATATCTGTAAAACACTAAAATGTCCCGGTTTTCAACATTCACTACCAAATTGTCCTGGTTTTCATCACAATTAAAATAATAATAATAATAGTATTATACTTGTTTTCAGCGCTTACATAGACGTTTATCATGTTCTATCCCGCTCATTATTACCTAACCCAATCAAAAAACATAAACAATGCACCACTCGTCTGAATTCAACACTGATTTGTCTGAATGTGTGTCGGTCAATCAATGTGTCGTTGTCAAGGCTGTTGCTAGCCTGTGACGCTTGTGGCTCTGTCTGACAGAATCTGTCAGTACGCTAACGGTTAGCTGTCATGCTGAAGAGAAAGTCGATCTTTTCTAAAGACCTCCAGAAGGCTTTACTCTTTTCTTCGTGAAGTAGCCGGCATGAACGTGTGGTATACTTAAGGGTCCCGGTTTGGGGGTTTGAAAATGTGGTCACCCTAAGCTAATCTCTCAGGTCAGGTGTTACAGGCTGTGACGGCCGCACTGTATAAGTGACAACAGACTGGTGTTGTCTCTGAGTTGTATCCTGTCCAACCAACCAATCAGAAATCAGGACAATTTGAAATTGCTGATGCCCCTACAGCACAGGCAAGAAGCTACGTGCAGAACACAACCGACCATTGGGAGGGCAGAGCTTCTAGATCCGACCTCGGGTGAACTTCCGTACTGAATGGGTGAGAAATGAGAGGAAACAGTATGGATTAATGACATGTACGTACTGACTTGCCGCAGAACCGACGACATCTGAGTGTTGAGTGGCTCCTGGTGCCTGCTGGTATTCATCCATCCACAGCAGACAGACTTAGACACTTCCATACATGTGATTAGCAGCTCAGAGACAGACAGACAGGAAGCCTTAGCTAACCAAGACCTTTAAATTAAAGGCTTCTGGTGAACTCCTTCGTTATTCGTTAAAATCATTTGCTGAAGGCTCGTTCTGCTTCATCAGCCACATCAGCCGCTGAGCCAAATTAAACTGTCAGTTCAGTTCAGTTCAGTTCAGTTCAGTTCAAGCCTGTTAATCTGTGTCAGTGTGCCTAAAGGTTAGAGGTTCAAATCCCTGGGAAGATCCTGGCTGGTGAAGTGATGATTAGCACTCTTCTGCCCAAAGTTGTTCCAGCGGAGCGGCCCAGTGGCTGCCTGCAGGAGACTGTGGTTATACTGGGAAGCTCCGTGTTGTGAATATGTGGAAGTGAATGAATGAGGAGCAGAGCGTTGCCAATCTCTGAACCCATCGTCTATCGGTCTGACGACGATTAGACTCTGGGGGCGACGGACAATATTTCGGGGTTTCCGGTGTAGCCAGCGGACATCCGGGCCAAGACTTCCTCTTCTGTGCGCCGGTCATTGTTTACAGTCTGATTAGCAACTCGAGATGCGAGAGTCGAACGTTTCTCCACACAAAACACAAACATCGTTACTTTTTGTAGGTGTTTTAGGTCCGGACGACATTTCGGCTAATCTCTATAAACAGATATCTGCATATGAGACGTCGACTCTCCACTCCGACTCCATTCTCGCGTCTCAAGTTGCTAATCGGACTGTAAACAATGACCGGCGCACGGAAGAGGAAGTCTTGGCCCGGATGTCCTCTGGCTACACCGGAAACCCCGAAATATTGGCCATCGCCCCCAGAGTCTAATCGTCAGACCGATAGACGATGGGTTCTGAGATTGGAGCGTTGCTGACCTGCATGCAGGATAAAGAAAGGTACTTGTTGTCCTAGGTCCAGTGTTTATCTTGTGACAAAATACTAGTTTCTTTCAGTTTAGTCACCGATGACTACGACGAGTAAAACTTCTGTACCATGACTATGTTACTACCTAATGACTATTATTAAACCCATTTACATTATATTATTGGCATATTGCTAGCCTGGTTCCAGACTCCTGAATCTTGTCCTTCCACTCCAGCGATTCAGAGAGTCTGGTGTTTCCCTCGTCAACGGCTTGTTCTCGATCTGAGAAACAATGTAGCCAATCAAAGCCGTTGTGGGCGGGACTAAAGTTTGAACCATTTGTTCAACGGTTTTTCATTGGTGTTTCGGCAGAATAGATTTGTTGAAATCACCTCCTTAACCAACAGATTGTCTTAGACATTTTTTTGTCAAAATGGACGACATTCTTGGGTCAGTTGGTAAATGTCTGCTAACCCTGGATGTAGAGGCTGATTGGCTGCAGCATCATGTGACTGAAGTGACGTCAGAGCAGCCAGATACGGTTCAGATACGTCAGTCAGTAGTGATTGGTTCGGGGGAAAATCAACCCCCCTGCCCCCAACACAGAAAACGGCTAACAAGGAGGAAATCTCAGGCTGAATAATGGAGTGGAACCAGATGGATGTTCAGTCTGAAGGTCAACTAGCATATCGTCCATACGGCATTACACTTGAAGTGTAAAAAGACGGAGTGACGCTCGTGTGACAGAGCCTGACAGCAGCAGCAGATCGATTAAAACACAGCTAGTTATTTAGTTTTGTTTACTTGTATAGCCCCTTATCACAAGCATGTCTCCAAGGGCTTTACATAGCATCATATACAGTATATACATACTACATCATATATATATCTACACACATCATATAGGTTACGTACATACATTCTTAAGACTCACTTTTATACAAAGGCCTTCTTATAGTTTTATTGAATTTATTTCTTATCCGTACCCCTTTTACCTATGTTTTATCTCTGTTTTATGGTTTTATGGTTTCATTGCTTAATCTTATTTGCCTCTTTTATTCATTACTTTTTTTTTTACTTTTTTCCCTTGGTTTTTATTGTATCTGTTACTCTTCCTATCTTTTATTTTATTTTATGGAAAGCACTTTGTAACTTTGTTGAAATAAAGTTATTATTATTATATACGATACTACACAAACACAGCATGTCTTTGGACTGTGGGAGGAAACCCACACAAACACGGGGAGAACATGCAAACTCCACACATAAAGGACCGGGATTGAGATTCGAACCCACGACCTTCTTGCTGTGAGGTGACAGTACAAACCACTGAGCCACTGTGCTGCTCAGCTGAGCCCAGCTGAGCCCAGCTGAGCGTCTTCTGGTGCAGACTGGGTGTAAGCAGAACCAGAAGCTATAAATTAGAGGCTACTTGATAACTCTGTCATCATTCGTTTCACCAAGCTGTGTTTGTGGCTTCAAGCTATCAAATGATGAACAGTAAACTAAACTATCAACATGCTCAAACCCTCTAATTGCTAATGTGAAGATTACACAGAGAGCCGGAAGTCTAAGAGCCTGACCAGATCTATATTTCATCTGTCTTCACACAGACTGTGCAGACTGGTATGCGCTACCAGTCCACCCAATATTTTTGAACTATATTCACACAGAATCTTTCAAATTATGACCTGTAGATGTTTAGAGAGGAATTCCCAAAACCGTACTCTGCATTTTTCTGACCATGTTTTTGGCTTTCCTCACACATTCCTGCAGGCTGGTATGTGCCACTGAGCTGCCAGCAGAGCCCCTTCTAATTTCCATGCTATATATTCACATCGATTCTTCAGAGTTACGACTCTGGAAGTTTATCCTCTGCATTTTCCTTAATCCGCTGTAACTCTTAAGTGTCACATGCAGGATAAACAAAGCTTTCAAAACACAGTCTACTCTACATTTTTAGTCATTTAGCTGATATTCAGAGAGACTTACAGTGAGTGCAACAATAGAATGAGCTTCAGTTCCTAGATCACCAACATTACAAACCAGTAGTAATGCACAGAGGTGGTAGAAGTACACAAATTCCCTACTCAAGTAAAAGTTCAAATACTCATTTAAAAATATACTCTGGTAGAAGTTGAAGTACCGTTTCAAATCCTTTACTCAAGTCAAAGTATAAAAGTACGTGGACTTAAATTTACTTAAAGTATAAAAGTAAAAGTCGTTCTCTAAAAAAATCATTTCTAATGTTCTAAACTGGTTTTCTGTTGAGCGTTCCTCTGAATCCCAGATGAGAAAGAGTCTGCAGCTCAGATCAGGAACCTGAACCCTAGCAGCTGAATTCACTAACGTTGCTTCTCTCTCTCTTGTTGCTTCTCTCTTCTTCCTGTTGCTTCTCTCTCTTGTTGCTTCTCTCTTCTTCCTGTTGCTTCTCTCTCTCTTGTTGCTTCTCTCTTCTTCATGTTGCTTCTCTCTCTCTCTCTCTTTCCCTAATTTTTGGTGTCGCTTTGCTGAACAAGCAGCCAATCACATCTGGCTGTTAATCAGCTGCTTCCGGGATGGAAGCCGTCTGATGCTGAAAATATTTTTTTTTAGAAAATCAGTTTTTCTAAGAGTAAGAGTGTCCCGAGAGTAACGAGTCTGTTTTGAAAATGTAGTGAGTAGAAAGTACAGATTTTTCTTTTGAAATGTAGTGAGTAAAAGTCTTCAGTGAAAGAAAAACTTGAGTAAAGTACAGATACTTGAAAATCTTACTTAAGTACAGATACTTGAAAATCTTACTTAAGTACAGTAATGAAGTATTTTTACTTTGTTACATCCCACCTCTGGTAATGCACACACAGCCACAGCATCCTGACAATATGTAGAGCAGAGTCCTGTGTCCCAAAATGTCCCTTATATATTACTGAGAAGTGCTTGGTAAAAAAAAGAAAAGAAAAAAAAGAGCCAAACAGGAAAAGGTTTGCCTTAAGATAAAGTTTGGATTATATTACAAAATGCATCCAAAAGTCATATTACATTAGCTGAACCATCATTTGTTTGAATCGTGAGCTCTATAAATGCACGAAAAAAGTGGGAGACGGTGACAAAGCAGATTCTGCCAATATATAAAAAATGAGTCTCTATTTACAATTATTGGTAAACGTATTATTTTTCCTTAAGTATTTTGGTGTTACACTTGTTCAAACTGAAAGGTTTAATAAACATAAAGAAATGTTTGTATGTGCTAGAAGTGATTTTCAGACTGTTCCTCCATACAATGGCAGTGAATGGAGAGAGAGAAAACACAATTCTACAGTCTCCTCTACCGGAGCAACAGATCACAGAATCACTGATTTTGTTTTATCACGGAGGCACGACCCAAGACACTACCAGAGTTCAACACTTTAAAAACTCATATCACATTAGCTGAACCATCATATCTTTACGTCATGAGCTCTATAAATAAGTCTCCATCCCTTGTTTTGGTTTTCGGCAGCAGAGCTACTCTTTTGTTTACTATCGGATGGAGAATTGTGGCTTTAACCAACCAACAGCATCCCAATTACAGGCTGCTGATGAACTCACCAATTAGCTCTTATATGCTGCCGACCCGGAATAACCCCGTCACTGCTGCCGGAGCTTCATTCATCATCAGGGGGCTTTTGTTTAATCTTTATTTATCCAGGAACGCTTTGCAAAGCTCTGCTGCTTCACTGTCCTACAGTTATACGCGTTCACAGGGGCGGACTTGGTGATTTGGGGGCCCTGGGCGAAGGCAAGCATGGGGCCCCTGGATCCCAGGAGTTAAGGGGGGCGATCACAACAAGAAGCGTCGCTAGAAACATGTCACCACCAAAACCATTGTTTCCCTGTGGTACGGCGTGCGCTGCTCTCTTGGCGCCACGTGCCGCGTTTTTCTGCTGGTTTTTAGGCACGCATAAAAGTTTAAATATACCGTATTTCCTCTAATAGTGGCCGGTAGTCAATTAAAAGCCGGGTCTCCGATAATGTCCGGGGCCGAGGTCGACACGAACAAATAAAGGCCGGCCCCAAATACAGGCCGGGGAAAAAAACGAAGGAAAAAAAACAACGGTGGATACCGGTAAACTCCCGGTGCCTGTTATATAATGTAACTGTAGTTTGTAGTAACGTACAAGTGCCACAAGATGGCGGTATGCCACAAGACGGCTCGGCCGGCGGAAGTCTCCGGAGCGTGTCGTCGTCGATTACCGTAATTATCGGTAATGCGTCGCAGTAACAAAAAAACGGCTACCTAACGAACCCCAACAGAAGCAGATCAGAAAACAAGGAGGCTTCGCACTAAAATATGAGCAAATATACTTATCAAACAGAGGGAATTAGAAATAAAGGCCTGTCTCTAATATAAGCCTGCTTCCAATAAAGGCCTGGTACCCTCTGCAGCTGAGGGAAATAAAGGCCCGGGCCAATATTAGAGGAAATACGGTATTCAACTTTTTAGCGCAAGGGGCGGAGTCACAGCTGCGCCTGTAGCGACACTTTAATGCAATAAATTACATATTCTGTCCATCTTTAATAAAAAATACAATTAATGTTTGACTTGATACATTAGGTTCAGATGGAAGGATGTACTGAAAGTAGTACTGCTAACAACAACAATCACTTTATAACCCCAAACACTGCTCACACACACACACACACCACACGTACACACACACACTGCACGTACACACACACACCGCACGTACACACACACACCACACGTACACACACTCACCACACGTACACACACACACACACCGCACGTACACACACGCACAGAATGAGTGAGTCAGTGCGATATTTCACGTATTCGCTCTTTGTTTCTCAGAGAGACTCGGGCCTGTTTAGTCTGTGCATTTCCACTTATCTTACTTTTCCCATTTTTCTCTCTCTCTCTCTCTCTCTCTGTCTCTTAAACTCTGGCAATAACAACTTTCTGTAAACTCCCCGCATTTTTCTGACTCCTATTCATTTCCGGGGGCAACTCAATATCTTCTGCCCATCGAACATGTGTTTCTGAACAAGAGAAAGAGGGAGAACAAAACGGGTCGAAGAAAAAAAGGAGGGAGGGAGGGAAAACAAGCGAGACTTTGAATTGTTTAGGACGCGAGGAGCTGGAGCTGGGTGGGAGATAGAGTGGGGTATTTTTTTTTTCTTTTGTGGTGTGTGAGTGAAGTCTTTTTTTTTCTTCTGTGGTGTGTGTGTTAAGTGTGTATGTGTGTTTTTTTTCTTTTGTGGTGTGTGTGTGTGGGAACCGCTGAATGAGATGGAGTGATTCCTGAAGTCAATGCTATCAGCCTCACACACACTCAAACACTGGCGCGGGTTCAGGGGTTGGATGATAAGAGTTGGGATGGGGCCGATGGTGGCAGGAGGGTGATAAGGAATGGGATGGGGCCCGAAGCTGGAATTTGATCTTGATACCAAACAACCCGATACAAGTAAACACAATCACACAAATAACTGGAGAGTGCAGGAGAGATGGGAGCAATACAGAGCAGAAGGCTGGAGTAGAGGCTGGAGAGACCAGAGGTGAGACCAAGTCAACTTCGCTAGAGTCCCAAGTCAGTCTCAAGTCTTGAGGCACAAGTCTCAAGTCAAGTCCCAAGTCTAAATGTAGATTTTCAAGTAAAGTCCAAGTCAAGTCCATGTCATTAATGTCAAGTCTCAAGTCTAAATGTAGAACAGCAAGTCAAGTCAGAACAAATCAAGAGTCCAGTATCAATTTAATATCTTAAAGAAAACTAAATATCTAGGACTTTTCAATGCAATATGGTTTTAATAGGATAAAAACTTGGTAAGAGCATCATGAGTTTGATTTCTATAATCAGTTTCAACTTCAATAAATTCAATCATTCCATACAAATTCAGAAAACAGAATTTAAATTCAGTCGTCTGCTGGAACAAATCTCATCACTTTCAATCTGAGTCATTTACACAAACACAAGATCTCAAGTCAAGACTTTAGAAACCTTTTCAAGTCATCAGAGTACAAGTCAGAGTCAAGTCCCAAGTCACCAGAACCCAAGTCAAGTCAAGTCTCATGAAGTCTTCTCTTCATGCATCAAGTCAAGTCTCAAGCAATTAAAACTGTGATTCCAGTCCAAGTCATGTGACTCGAGTCCCCACCTCTGAGAAAGACCGTCCTTCAGTCAGAGAACCCGGGTTCAGACCCTGTGTCGCTATCTGCCGTCCACATGTGTTTGATAATTCTGTACTTCAGTTTCTCCCCCTGTTAAGCTGAACACACACTACACAACTTTATATCTGCTTTGTCATTTTTCACACACATAATGCAATAATAAGTAAATAAATGCTGCGAGCCGCTCTTCCTTCTCAAGCTCCATTTTTGCACAATCAGGTGAAAAAAAGGTGCGTTTTGTGTTTGTGTTACAGCAATCTGTGATAGAAACTAGCAAAACAGACATTTATTCATATGAAAAAGTCAAAAAATTATTACTTTAAAGGAGGGGGGGATCTACTGAGGGGTTTCTCTTCATGCCTTCTTACTTTCCGTCTTTAGTTCTTTCTTTCTCAGCGTCTCTTCTTTGAACTCTGCTCAAACTATTGGGGCCTCGCTGATTTTACTGGCAGAGCAGCAGACGGATTGGCTCTGAGCTCTCCAACTCCGCGTCTTCATTTTAATGATATGCAATCTGACTGGATATATTGTCTGCTCCCTCGGACTCTCTGTCTGCCTCGTCACTCACCATCTTGCAGATTTCAACACCGACTCGGCTTTAAGTCCTCTAGCCACTAATCTGAATTTAAAGAATGTATTATAAAGGAAGGGTTACTCCACATTCGATGGATTGCTTTCTTCATTTTCTTGTTTTTTTCCCCCTCTTTTTTGCAGAAGAGAGATGTGGTACTTGGTGTCTCTGCCTCGGACTCTCTGTCTCTCTCTCCGGCACAGACTCCCATAATAACTCAGCCTTAAATCCTATAGCCACTAATCTAAATCTAAATGCTGCGCTGCCCTCTCCTCCTCTGTGTCTTCAGAGGCGAGTCTCTGTTGTTGTCAGTGTGGCTAAAGGGAGGGAGATCTGGCTCAGCGGCTGCTAACCTTTTTCTCTGGGGACACACTTTCTAAAATAATTCTTCCTCACAGCGCAGCGCTGATGGGAGAGACTGTTGTGTGGCATCAAAATCAACATCAAATCAAAACTAGTCCATACACAGGGATGCCAAAAATGTGCATAAACAACGTAAATTTGGGAAAATGGAAAAATCAGCTTTGTCAGTCCCTGCCTATGCCAATGCTCAATGCCCATGTGCAGATTCAGATTGACTGGCCAACCCATTGAGGAGCAAAATGGATGCAGACACACAAACAGACAGAGTTTTCCTCATTTTATAGTAGGATCACTAACATCTCCAAGTAGGTACAGTTCAACAGTTCAGTGACATACAGTATATTGTAGTTTTACTTCTACAAACATTTCTCAGAGACAGAGCTGCAGAAATAATCTCACTGGTCGTGTTAATCCGCAATGGGCGGAACCAAAGAAAAAAAACTATTTCTACATGTTTAAACTTTCACGCTTTTATTTTGTAGTCTAAACGCCTAAACCAGAAGTCTTATTTTCTGGTTATTCTGCCTCAGAGTAAACGCTCTCATCTCGGCTCTGTTTCATTGAGATCATTATCTCCGAATTACAAGATAATTATCTCAGAATTATGAGAAAAGTCAAAGATGTCATTCATTCGAATAAACTTAGCTGCATTTTGTTTCCCAGGTGAATGCAACATACAGCCGTGATTCACCACTAGGAGGCTGATGTGAAAATGTTTTTTCCCAGGCGGCAGGTCGAATGTAACTCCGACATGATGTGAATGTGGCATGAGTGAGCCTCCGCTGCTGTTTCCCATAGCAAATCACTGCAGAACAGTTGACAGAATTCAGCCTCAGATCCTGTATCCACTGGTTTGAAACTAAAAACTATTGTACACACTGTCTGTTGAACTGCTGTCTGTTTTCTAGTCAGCGCTCCGGGCTGCAGTCGAGGGACAGGAGGGATTCAGCTGTTAACTGGGATAATGATAATGTTGATTCTAGTAATTCTGGCAAAACAAATTTGTTTTGCCATCACTTTTCTCACTTGCCTTCCATTAGGATATCCACTAAAAAAGGGAATACCCTACTTTAAATAGAATCTCCAAATACAAGTTAAATTACAGAAGTCCCCTTTCATTACATTCTATTTATATTGCACTTTAGGAAAGAACATCAATAAATGAAAGCCAGTGAGAGACTTAAAAAACAACTTTACAGAGGAAAAAAAGAAGCAGAAAAAGAGAGAATATCTTGATGCTCTGTCCCTCAGCCTCAGTCTGACAGTGAAGCCGTTCATTTAAAACCTAAACACCGTCTATTTACCACTTTCTGTTTTCCAGGCGGAGCTGCAGGCTGCAGTTTGGAGTGAAGCTGTGAGAAGAGAAAGTGATTTAGCTGTGAAGTAATGATAATGTTTATTCTAGTAATTAAAAAAAAAAATCATTTTGGTTTACCATCATCATCATCAGTGAAAACAGGGCAGAGTATCTTATGTTTCAAGTTTCAAGTTTATTTTCCTTTTACATAAAAATGCATTGGAATTCTTTATCACGAGGCAAAAAAAAACACATAAGAGACGGGGTAAAAAGAACAAGGACTCATAAAATGCAAGATTAAAAAAAAACAGAAAACATTGTCATGAGAAGGACAGCGGCGCTCGTGAGATGTCGCCATCTTACGGATTTCGGGAGTGGCCATTGGGAGAGAAAAAAAGTTATATAGAGTCCATGATTTACTGTAATGTGCGTCACGTTTTAGTTCATTCATGAGCACGAGATACAATTCGTTCCCTCGATTTCGTTAAACTGTGCAGTTGAGGACATAATGCAACTTAAAAGGAACCTTTTAGGTATTGCAGATAGGCCTAGTAAGGATTTGGTATGTTAATATCCATTGTCTGTTTACACTGAATAGGCAAATCCCCCAAATATTACAACATATTTATCCACTTAACCTTCAGGCCATGTAAACACAATCAGGTGCTGCAACACACCCAGGACAGGCCACATTTAAACATAATCACCAATATGTGCACTGACTCTTTATAAGCTCATGAAGAGTGCATGGATTATATATCCAGAGCACCATGTCACTATTTCGAGGCACGTTTTGGAAAAAAGAAAACGGGAGCTCAAATTGCATATCGTGCGTTACAGTAAATCGTGGCCACGACATAAATTATTTTTCTCCCGATGGCCACTCCCGGGCTCCGTATTATCTTGAAAAGTAAAACTAAAAGGGGAAACCCTACTTCAAGCAGCAGCACTCTGTCCTTCCACAGACCTGACTTCACCTGCAGGGATCCCCTTCTGCTGCTCAGTCCTGTAGGAAAGCCACTAATTTAAAATCCAGCTAAACACAATGGATTGAGTCAGTCTGTATTTTAGTCCTCAGTTCTGGGCTGCAGCTGTTTTGAGGGAAACTGAGAGAAAATGATTTAGAGTGCGATCATCACACCTACAGTTTATTTTCTTTGGTTTGAACCACAGTGGAAAAGTTTACTTTGCCGCATTTCAGTATTTGGTTTGTTTAGTTTCACACTGACCAATTACAAGAGAATCAGGGCTTGTAAACAAAAGTCACATGACTCACAGGCAGCTTGTTTATTGGACAGAGTGTTAACCATCATCCTGTAGGTTAGAGAGTCAAAACAAATCTGATTCCAGTCTCTATAACTCTGTAAGCTGAAGATGAGCATCGGCCCAGACTTCATTTCGTTCTGCTAGGCTTTCCAAGCATGAGGAACCTGCATCCGTCTCCTTTTACCCATAATCCCTTGCGTCTCGGGGTGGTTGTGAGAGGACTGAGACTCTCGCTGCCGTTATTCAAGAGGTCAAAGGTCATCGTTCTCATCTGGACAAACCAACTGAACTGAAGGAGGAAACACTGCAGAGTTAAACGGATCAGAACCTGCTGTTAGTGAACGCACAGATAACAGCAATGTTCATTCAAGTGTTTTCTTTATTTATTTTTAAGAAGAAATTTGCTTTATCGTCATTTCACATAAAGCAGGACTGACTCTCTGTGATCAAGGTGATGCTGTAGAGGAGTTCCTGTCTCTCACTAAATATACAAATACTTTTTTGTGCTCTAAACCTCTGTCCTCCAAAACTTCTATACATGCAAAACCACAAGCAGGACGACCTCAGAATAGTAAAACCACTAATTTATAATCCAAACACTTTCTCTTTTACCACAGTTTATTTTCGAGGCCGTGACCCTCTGCTGCAGTTGAGTGTTTCTGAGAGAAATTTATTTATCTGTGAAGTGGGATAATGATCATGTTCATTCTAGTTTTTTATTAATTTATCATTTTTGCTTCACCAGCATCTTCATTTAAAACAGGTCAGGATAACCAGTTTGTGCTTGAAATCACAAAACACCAACAGATCTGCTGAGTAAAAGTTACAGTACAGCCCGGCTAAACACACACACACACACACATGCACACACACACACACACACACACACACGCACACAACCTCAGTCCTATAGCATAACAACTAATTTAAAATCTAGCTAAATACTGTGTTTAGTTGTTCTGCGTGAAGCTGAGCTGACAGAGAAAGTGATTTAGACGTAACATGGTTTAATGACAATGTTCTGTAAAGTTACCATCATGTCCCCATAAAGCAAAGCTGACTTTATGGTAAAGAGCGCTGACTCTGTCGTTAAAGAGTGTCACTCTCTCCTTAATGTCCTTATTCCCCCAAACTCCTCTGTCAGGCTGCTGCCATGTGCAGTGGTGGAAAAAGTTAGTAAGTAAGTAGCAAAACCATATTGGAAAAATACTTCATTAAAAGTAAAAGTTCTGCATTCAAAAGTTTACTTCAGTGAAAGTATAGAAGTATTAGCAGTAAAATGTACTGAAGTATGAAAATTAAAAGTCTTCATTCTGTCAGAGTGTTAAATTATTGAAGCATGAACCTGTCAGAAGTATTTTAATGTTGTCGGTCTAACTGCTCCATATACTGTTGGGGAGTTTAAACAACATATGCAACATATTTTATGAGCTTATCATATGTTTTGCATGTAAAACCTTATACTACTACTACTACTATATATATACTGTGTATATCTTGCAGTCATATCCACTGTTTATACTGTTTATACTGTTCATACTGTATATACACCATACTGCATATACATATTATTATATACATCTTGCATATTCATATATCTTGCATACTCATATCCACTGTTCATACTGTTGATACTGTTAATGCTGTTCATACTGTATCTTAGCACATTCATACTACCCTTATAGCTTATTCTATTTATATATTATACATATATGTACATTACATTGCACTGCACTTTACTGCTTCTTTTGCACTTCTGGTTAGATGTTAAACTGCATTTTGTTGTCTTAGTACTTGCAATGACAATAAAGTTGAATCTAATCTAATCTAATTCTGCAAATTAACTAGTAACTCCAGCCGGCAGATAAATGTAGTGGAGGAAAAAGGACAAGATTTCCCTCTGAGATGTAGTGGAGGAAAAGCAGAAAGTCTCACAGAATGGAAATACTCAAGTAAAGAGCCAGAACCTCAAAACTGGACTGAAGTACAGTACTTAAGTAAATGTATTTAGTTACTTTCCACCTCTGGCTGTGAGTGAAAACAACACAAATTCAGTCTTACAGCAAAGCCACTCATTTAAAACCTAAATACTATCTGTTTCCCTGCTGTTGTTTTAGTGTCACTGTGAAGAGAGAAGTGAGTGATTTAGAGGTTTAGTGGGATAATGAAAATGTTCATTCTAGTAATTTTTGAAAATACAAAACAAAACAAAAAACGGTATCCATAATATAAAAAAAAAACAGTACTCCACTTTATTCAGGAGAGCTGTGTACACAAACCAAACCAGCTGTGTGTGAAAGCAACACACACTCAGCCGTACAGTAAAGCTGCTCATTTCAAATCTAAATACTATCTAGTTTTCCACTGTCTTGTTTCCCAAGCCTCTGCTAATAGGCTGCAGTTGTTTTGATGGCGGTTGAGAGGAGAGAAAGTGATTTAGAGGTGAAGTGGGATAATGAGAATGTTCTTTCTAGTCATTTTGGGGGGGAAAAAAACGTTTAAATCATGACAGTAAACACTACAGAGGCCAGTGGACTTTGGGGTTTAAAGAGAAAAGGCCAACAAGCCGTCAGCTGGAAGGAGTCAGAGTCGTTATAACTGCTGCTTCCTTTCATGATTTTGAAAAAGTTAGAGCGGTTTGTGCAGAAACTGGGTCTAGGAAAAGGCTTAGAGGCTGTCTAATGACTTGGGCTTTGTAGTATTAAAGGAAAAATCCACTGTAAAACACTTAGATCTATTTAGCAGTTTGTTGTGTTTTTTCTTCTTGGTGGATAACCGGCCAATCGTAGACGAGGTGACATCACCTCCAGATGTTTCCCAGCAGCTCCAGTGGAGTTTGATATGAGAAAATGTTTCAGGATGTAAAACCTCAGCGGTAAACGTCAGGTTTTGGTGTCAGTCCCTCAGAACCAAAGAGCGAGGGCTTCTTTCTAGAGCCGACATTTTGCACCGAGAGACGTTCAACAATCATACAGGGAGAAATCCATTGGAGGAGAGGAGAGAGACCAGTTTCTCCACCCACAGGAGCGGGAGAGAGACCAGAATGCAATGCAGCAGAGAGAGAGACAGGTTGGGGATTTGGGGAAGGAGGACGAGACTTTCACAAACTCACTCTGTTGTTTGATCACTTGCTCTTTCCAGCTGAATGTAAAACCAACAACTGGATGCAACAAGTTTCACGCCCCTTCTCTGGAGGTTGTTGAAAGGCATTCTGGGAAACGTAGGAAATCACTAACTGAAGTTGAGGGAAAGTGGGTTCATCAAAAAAAACAAGTAAATTACAACATTCATCACTAAATAACTCCTGGAATGTGTTGAACATCATAAATTGATATCCGTGTAAAAGGATCTGAGTTTTATTTCTCTTTAAACAGACACTTCCCTCCACTTAAATACAAGTTTAGCTGCATGATTTCCCTGTTTGTGCTTCACAGCTCTGTGCTACAGTGCTAAATCAACGCAGCCCGGGTCCTGTAGGGTAAAGCCACTAATTTAACTCTAACTAAGTACTGTTTTTGCCTGCGTCTGTTTCACCGCTGTCTGTTTTCGGGGCCAGCGCTCTCGGCTGTTTTGAGTGCGGCCGAGGGCGAGATGTGATTTAGATGTGAAGTGGGATGATATAATATTATTTTGGAAGAGAGCGAGCGAGGCGCTGCTGCATAACTGAGTACTTAGCGCTGTAATTCACCAGAAGCTGCTGTCACTGCTGCAGAGAGGAGAGGGAGGGGTTTTCTTTTTCATTTAATGGTTCAATCATGTTTATGTGAATTAATTCTTCATTTAAAGGCAGTAATGTGTAGAGAAGTGGGGACTTGAGTCACAGTTTTAATTGCTTGAGACTTGACTTGATGCATGAAGAGAAGACTTGAGACTCGACTTGACTTGGGTTCTGGTGACTTGGGACTTCACTCTGACTTGTACTCTGATGACTTGAAAAGGTTTCTAAAGTCTTGACTTGAGATCTTGTGTTTGTGTAAATGACTTAGATTGAAAGTGATGAGATTTGTTCCAGCAGACGACTGAATTTAAATTCTGTTTTCTGAATTTGTATGGAATGATTGAATTTATTGAAGTTGAAACTGATTATAGAAATCAAACTCATGAACTCAAGTTTTTATCCTATTAAAACCATATTGCATTGAAAAGTCCTAGATATTTAGTTTTCTTTAAGATATTAAATTGATACTGGACTCTTGATTTGTTCTGACTTGACTTGCTGTTCTTGAGACTTGACATTAATGACATGGACTTGACTTGGACTTGACTTCTACATTTAGACTTGGGACTTGACTTGAGACTTGTGCCTCAAGACTTGAGACTGACTTGGGGCTCGAGTGAAGTTGACTTGGTCAGAGCTCTGGACCTCGGCTTTCAGAGGCTTTTCCATCTGGACAAGAAGAAATTTCTGGGGGGAAACGCTGAATACTTGTAATTCTTTGGCATGAAAATGGACACATTTAAAGATATGGAATATTGGTCCAAAATATAAAGTATTAGCAGCTTCAGTTAAAAAATATCTGAATTGGCCGTGAAAAATCAATGTCAGTCGAACCCTATAGTGGAAACTGGAGCAACTGGAGAAATGTGCAAATTATGATGCAGCGAATTACAACATTTATGGATCAGTTTCATTGCATTTAAATTCAAAACTGACTTCAGACTTTCTCAAATGTCTGTAAAATAACTGTCCAACAACAACAACAACATTTCTTCATTGATGCATCAAAGCCTGAAACATGGCCGACATTATCCAACACTAAAGAACAACAACAACCTCTACAACACGAATCAATTCTTCAGACTGTTGCCATTGTTGTGGTGGATGTTTTTTTTTTTTTATTCAAAGCTTCAAACCAGCTGAAGCTGCTGCACCTAATTTGCATTTTATTTTTCACGACATT
The DNA here is from genome assembly GCF_046629955.1 of Centroberyx affinis. Taxonomy (NCBI): domain Eukaryota; kingdom Metazoa; phylum Chordata; class Actinopteri; order Beryciformes; family Berycidae; genus Centroberyx; species Centroberyx affinis. The sequence continues at coordinate 27,115 of NW_027280933.1, forward strand.
TAAAAAGTTTGCATAAAATTCACTTGAGAACTGGATGGAAACAGAGTGTGGCTCAGCAGAAAAGATAGACACAGATAGAGACATGGAGAGGAGAGGAAGAAACAGGGATGGTAGGAGAGAGAGGGAAAGAAAAGAGAGAGGAGAACAAGAGAGTTGGACTGAAAACTATGGAGAAAAGAGAGAAAGATTAGAGACAACTGATGAAAGAGAGAGAGAGAGAGAGAGAGAGAGAGGGATGAGGAAAAGAAACTGAATCTGTAAAAGAGAGAGAAAGGAGGCGAGAGGAGACGGACGGCCGGTGAGAGAATGAGAGAGAGAAAAAGAGATATACTGTGTGGAAGTGACAGATGGAGAGAAAAAGAAAGGATGATAGAGAGAAGAAGAAG